>NC_037672.1:125798137-125846535 GCF_003255815.1 Theropithecus gelada
AAAAAAAAAAAAAAAAAAAAAAAAAAAAAAAAAAAAAAAGAAATGTGGCATTATGCATGCACTTATGGACCTTTAAAGATAAATAAGTCTTAGAGAAGCATCAGAGCTTCTCAACTGAAATTAAGGATCCTTAAGATATGTACGGAAAGAAACTCTCCAATGCTATCCCCTTAAGCATAGCTGAATTTCAGTGAAGAGTAATTCAAGAAGTAAAAACTAAGTATGGGTGATCAAATGTTTCTTATCCAAAGACTTTCTTGGATTTTGGGATTTTCTTCTACTTCTTTTTTTGTTTTTGTTTTTAACTCTTACTTTATATGGTATTTTATTCTGTTAGTGATCTCTTCAAAATCATGTAGCTTTATACTGGGTGGGTTTGGGGCAAATATTAGCTTCTCTTGAATCTCCTCAGGCCTTTTAAATCAGGTTCAGCATCTGAATTTTTTAACATTAAATTGCATACATTAAATTCCATTATAACGACTATATTGGCATTTTTTACTTGTTTTATTTCAATAGTATTATGCTAGAGTGAATGTTGAGCTAGAAGTCAGTCTCATTTTAAAAGGAGTGAATACAACATTGATAACTTAGATGTAAGCTTCTTATTGTGTTTATTTTGATTTTTGAAGTGAGGGAAAAACAAGCAAGTTAAAGGAAAATGGCTACTTGCATGTTAGATGAAAAATTACAAAGTGCTAAGACAGCTCATCTCTCCTCTCTGTTTTCTCCCATACAATATTAATGACATCTGACCACGAACTTGTACTGGTAAAAAGTCTGTCTTTCCTGGATAGAGACCATAGTAAATAAGCATTGTCTAGGATTGATGACTCTGACCAGTGCAGCAAACACTTGGATCCGTTGAAAGATGGAAATTGTTTGATTAAATAGTGAAAGATTCTCCCTGGGGCCTGAAAGCTTGAAGGCATGAGAAACTCCTGCCTTCTCAGGCCCAGTCCCAAGGCGCAAGGCTACTTGTGCCAGCAGCCTGCACCACCAAGATAGCAGAAGCAGGAAGAGAGCCGGCCAGAAGACATGTATCCTGGCTGGAAGACACCTATCCCTGAAGATCGAGAAAGAGGCCATCTGGGTACCACAAGGCAGTTAGGTGAGACTGGGACACTTCCTGCTTACAGGACGCTATAAAACCCCTCCCCCATCCTCACCTTGGGCTGACACCATCTTAGGCCTCAGCCTGCCTGCACCCAGGCACTTGTTAAAACAGCATGTTGCTCCACAACTCTTGGTGTTGTCTGTTGCTGCGCTCTTGGGGTTTGAACTGATACAAGAACCTTACAAATAGAACTTTTATTTTTTTGAGACAGGGTCTCAACTCTGTCGCCAGGGCTGGAGTGCAGTGGCAAGACCATAGCTCACTGCAACTTTAACCTCCTGGCCTCAAGCAATCCTCCCATTCAGTCTCTCAAGTAGCTGGCACTACAGATGCATGCCACCAGGCCAGGCTAATTTTACTTGTTTATTGTGGACATGAAGTCTCGCTGACTTGCACAGGCTGGTCTTGAACGCCTGGATTCAAATGATCCTCCTACCTCAGCCTCCCAAAGTGCTGGGATTACAGGGGTGAGCCACAGCGCCTGGTCTAAATTCTTCCTGTATTTGCTTGGTGAAAGAACTAAACTTTCCCGCATTTTTACTTAAATGAACAGAAGTTTGCTGGAATTGGATGTTCAGAAATTTGTTTTGTATTTAGACAAGAGTTTATGACACTGACTTACCTCAAAAATATATTTTATGGTATTAAAACATATTAGGATTTAGAAGCATTTTAACAAATTCTTACAACTACTGATCAGACATTATTATGACTGTTAATATTTATGCTTCCCTCTGTTTTCAGTTTCATCCAATGCTTCTAATTTAACTGCTGCATGGCATGTTTCAGAAAAAATTTAATTAAAAATTTGTATTCCATTAGCTTAGATTTTAATTTTATACATATTTTATCTTCATACATGTTATGATTTTCAATACAGTAGCAGAAAACTCAGGTTGATTTTTCCTGTGCAAAATGAAAAACTGAAGATTGCATAAACCGGTTTTCCTGAAGTGTAAATAACTGAAGTCTTAAAGCAGTTGAATGCTCTGCTATAAAAAACTAGCATGTGTATGTGTATACACACATATATATGTATATAAATCTATATATTGAAATATTTGCCTTAGTAAAATCATTGGGATCTCTAAGAATGGTATCGAATGGAGAGTCTGGGAATTCTTATCAGGAATCCTCATAAACTCAAGCCCTGGTGAATAAAAATAATAGAATGAAGACCAGGAGTAGGGGCTCACACCTGAAATCCCAGCACTTTGGGAGGCCAAGGCGGGCAGACCAATTGAGCCCAGAAGTTCGAGACCAGCCTGGGCAACATGGCAAAATCCTGTCTCTTCACAAAATACAAAACCTAGCTGGGTCTGGTGGTGTGGACCTGTGGTCCCAGCTACTTGGGAGGCTGAGGTGGGAAGACTGCTTGCTCCCGGGAAGTCAAGGCTACAGTGAGCCGTGTTCGTGCCACTGCACTACAGCCTGGATGAAACAGCAAGACTTTGTCTCCAAAATTTAAAAAAGAAACCATAAAAATAACAAAAGTATAGAGAATATCATCGAAGAACAGAGGCTAGGAAGGGAAAATAGCAAGGCAATTATATATATATATTTTTATTTATATATATATTATATATATATTTTTATTTATATATATTATATATATTTTATTTATATATTATATATATATTTCAAGAAGCAATAGATATTTTAAGGATAAACTAAAATCTTTATAGTCTTTCCAAGGTATATTTTATTATTTCTTTATTTTGCATTAAAACTCTTAAAACTATAGATGAGGAATTGCAGAAAAGGAATCCAGCAAAATGGAAATATTTATTTTATGTCCTACCC
Source organism: Theropithecus gelada (assembly GCF_003255815.1). NCBI lineage: Eukaryota > Metazoa > Chordata > Mammalia > Primates > Cercopithecidae > Theropithecus > Theropithecus gelada. The sequence continues at coordinate 125,801,058 of NC_037672.1, forward strand.
TAAAGGAGGAACTATAAGAGGTAGAGCAGGTGGTAACAGCTGTAGAAAAGAGACCCTTTAGACAAATCCCAAGGGGTTTTGGAAGGAAGAAAGAGATGTCGGCCTGAGACCTGAGATGAAAAAACTAATGAAGCTGGTATGGAGCTTTAACTAGCCTGAGGCCTAACTGCTTCCTCAATAGGTGATGGATTTAGGGCAGCAGTCCTTAGAACTGGCTGCACATCAGAATAACCCAGGAAGCGTTTGCAAAGTATCCATGCTAGGCGAAACTCTCTGAGAGTAAGGTATAACCAGATGGAGGTGGGCTAAGGGCCTGGGCCTGGGCATTTTAAAATGTTGCCAGGAATTTCTTGCGTGCTTTCAGGATTTAGAACCACTGAGGTAAGGTTTTTCTCACTTGATATGTTTGTTTTTGCAAGTTCAGCATCTGAAGATGTTTCTTTTGAATTTATTATGTGCAATTACTATATCCTGCCATTAGGTGAGTAATGATCCCATTAGTTCTTTGGGCCACGGTCTAGCCAGGCTTAAAGTGTGAGAAACAGAGAAAAACAGTAGCACACTCAAATTTTTTAAGAAAAAAGTAAAATAAAATATACTTTATTAAAACAGTTAAATACATTTAGGATTACAACCCTCTAAACTAATGTTTAAACTGAGCTTGAAAATCAGTCTGATACCTTCCTCACTAATCTGTAGTTGTTAGCAATCTATGTTTATTCTCAACTTGGTTATTCAAAACCATTCTTTAAAATGTTTCCTTCATTCTCCAAATCCTTATCTTGGAGATAGGCCTCTTATATTAAACACTAGTATAGTCTTACATGATTGTTTCTGTCTAAAAGATATTTCTGTGTTCTGGAAAGAAAACTGAAATGCTTGTTCATTGTATCTTATCTCTTTAATTTCATTTTTTATGTCTTGTGTGACCCAAAATATAACATACTTTTTCCACATTAGTAGTCATAAAACAGGCAGGACACGGAGGGTCACACCTGTAATCCCAACACTGGGAAGCTGAAGCTCAGGAGTTGAGACCAGCCTGGGCAACATGGTGAAACCCCATCTCTACTAAAAATACAAAAATTAGCCAGGCATGGTTGTGCATGTCTGTGATCCCAGCTACTTGGGGGGCTGAGGCAGCAGGATTGCTCAAGCCTGGGAAGTTGAGGCTGCAGTGAGCCATGTTCTTGCCACTGCTCCGGCCTAGGTGACAAAGCAAGACCCTGTCTCAAAATTTTTTTAAAAAGGCATAAAACAAACTTATTTCTGATACATGTGTCATGCAAAAGAATGTATTTATTTGCTATAAAAACATTGCATTTTAGAATAATATTTAATAAAAGAAATAATAGAAAATTACCATTTTGCAATCATCATACAAATAATTGATTCAGGCAGCAGTCATCAATGGATGCTAAGATGCTTGAGTTCAAGTTTCACAGGATATTTAACTAGTCTTAAAGTACTTCCCACAAATTAGAATAACAAAGATAAAAGTGGTGACTTTATAGTGGAGAAACCTGGCAGACACTACTTTAACCAAGAAAGGACATTCCAGGACATTCCAAGGGCCTCCTGAGGTGTGTCACTGGCAAAAAAACAATTAAAAAAAAGAAAAGAAAAAAATAAGGACATACCAGTAATCATGTGCCTCCTGATGTGAAGCACTGAGAAGGATACATTATCGCCTAATACGGTGTTCCCACCAAAAATGCCTGAAACTGATCATAAAAAAATAATCAGACCAGCCTGGGCACAGTGGCTCATGCCTGTAATCCTAGCACTTTGGGAGGCCTAGGTGGGAGAATCACTTGAGGACAGCCTGGGGAATACATTGAAACCGTGTCTCTTCAAAAAATAGGAAAAAATTAACTGGGTCTGGTGGCACACACCTGTAGTCCCAGCTACTCAGGAGGGTGAAGTGGGAGCCCAGAAAATCCAGGCTGCAGTGAACTGTGGTGGTACCACTGCACTCCAGCCTGGGCTACAGAGTGAGACCATGTCTCTTAAAAAAAAAAAAAAAAAAGTCCGGTCGCAGTGGGTCACGCCTGTAATTCCAGCACTTTGGGAAGTCGAGGCCGGTGGATTACTTGAAACTAGGAGTTTGAGACCAGACTGGCCAACAGAGAAACTCCAAATCTACTAAAAATACAAAAATAAGCTGGGTGTGGTGGTGTGCACCTGTAGTCCCAGCTACTCAGGAAGCTAAGGCAGGAGAATCACTTGAACCTGGGAGGCGAAGGTTGCAGTGAGCCGAGATTGCGCGCCACTGCACTCCAGCCTGGGAGACAGAGTGAGACTCCCTCTCAAAAAAAAAAAAAAAAAAAAATAGTTGAAGAACTGTTCCATATCGAAGTAGATTAAAAAGCACAATTAAATGCAATGCGTCATCCTGAATCAGATTCTGGATGGAAAAGGTAATTATTTTTTCACAAATGATATTAAAGGAACAACTGGAGAAATTTGTATATGTATTGTCCAGTACCACATCATTGTTAAATTTCGGAATATGATCATTGTGAGAGGTGAACCTGGCTGAGCTTCTGGGTTGCGTTCAGACTTGGAGAACTTTTCTGTCTAACTAAAGATTGTAAATGCAGCAATCAGCACTCTGTGTCTAGCTAAAGGTTTGTAAAGGCACCATCAGCGCTGTGTCTAGTTAATCAGATAGGGACTTGGAGAACTTTTCTGTCTAGCTAAAGGATTGTAAATGCACAAATCAGCACTCTGTGTGTAGCTAAAGGTTTGTAAATGCACCAATCAGCACTCTGTAAAAACGGACCAATCAGCACTCTGTAAAATGGACCACTCAGCACTCTGTAAAACGGACCAATCAGTGCTCTGTAAAATGGACCAATCAGCAAGATGTGGGTGGGGCCAAATAAGGGAATAAAAGCTGGCTGCCTAACCTGCCAGTGGCAGCTTGCTCGTGTTTGTTTGCATTTTGTGGCTGTTGTGTTCTTTTGATCTTCACAATAAATGTTGCCCTTGCTCACTTGCTGTGAGTTGTAACACTAACCGCAAAAGTCTGCAGTTTCACTCTTGAAGCCAGGGAGGCCATGAACCCACCAGCAGAAATGAACAACTCTGAATGCGCTACCTATAGGAGCTGTAACGCTCAGTGGGAAGGCATGCAGCTTCACTCCTGAAGTCAGCGAGAGCACAATGCCACCAGAAGAAACTAACTCCGGACACGTCTGAATATCTGACGAAACAAATTCCAGACGCACCATCTTAAGAACTCTAACACTCACCGCGAGGGTCCACAGCTTCATTCTTGAAGTCAGTGAGACCAAGAACCTACCGGAAGGATCCAATCGACACAATTGTGCTCTAGCTATGTAATGCAAAGTCATTGTTCTGTGAGATAATGTGCTAAAATTATTTAGGGGTAAAGAATCATGATGTCTGCAGGTTACTCCCTAATCATTAATATTTCATCAAAAGTAATAAAATTGTCATTTTTTCCCTCTTTATATAATTACAATGTGTTAACAAACTGATCAACCTAGATGACAGGTACAAGGAAGCTCATTTACTATAGCTGTGAGTCTTGAAGTTTTTTCAAAATAAAAATTTGAAAAATTCCAATGTATAGGCTGGATGTGGTGGCTCACACCTGGAATCCCAGTACTTTGGGAGACTGAGATGGGTGTATTGCTTGAACTGAAGCATTTGAAGCCAGTCTGGGCAACATAGGGGGATCCCGTCTCCACACAAAATACAAAAATCAGCCACGTGTGGTGGTGTGCACCTGTAGTCCCAGCTACTCAATCACTTGAGCCCGGGAGGTCCATGATGGTCCAGGCGTGACCACACCACTGAACTACAATGTATGTGACAGAGTGGCACTCTTGTCTAGAAAAAAAAAAACAGACACACACACAAAAACCAATAAACGCAAATAGAATATTCAATAGCTTTGTTAAGAGACAGACATGGTTTGCAAATATCCCTAGCATGTTTTCTTTTTTTCCGTTTCTCCTTTTACCCACTCTTGAACACTTCAACAACAACAAAAAAATTTTTTTTCAGACGAAGTCTCCCTCTGTCGCCCAGGCTGGAGTGCAGTGGCCGGATCTCAACTCGCTGCAAGCTCCGCCTCCCGGGTTCACGCCATTCTCCTGCCTCAGCCTCCCGAGTAGCTGGGACTACAGGCGCCCGCCACCTCGTCCGGCTAGTTTTTTGTATTTTTTTAGTAGAGACGGGGTTTCACCGTGTTAGCCAGGATGGTCTCGATCTCCTGACCTCGTGATCTGCCCGTCTCGGTCTTCCAAAGTGCTGGGATTACAGGCTTGAGCCACCGCGCCCGGCCTGAGACGAAGTTTCACTCTTGTTGCCCAGGCTGGAGCACAATGGCACGATCTCAGCTCACGATGACCTCCACTTCCCGGGTTCAAGAGATTCTGCTGCCTCAGCCTCCCGAGGAGCTGGGATTACAGGCATGTGCCACAGGTCCCAGCTAATTTTGGATTTTTAGTAGAAATGGTGTGTCTCTATGTTGGTCAGGCTGGTGGCGAATTCCCAACCTCAGCTGATCTGCCCACTTTGGCCTCCCAAAGTGCTGGGATTACAGGCGTGAGCCAATGCTCCCGGCCACTTCATCAAATTTTTAATGATTTGTGAAGAGACACAGTAAAGCTCTAGGAAAGGATCCTACTTAAATTAAATCATTTTAAAATTGACAAAATCCTTTCATAGCTCAATCACTTTCTCCTAATTTATAGGTTTAATAAATTCAGGCTTTTTGGGCAGGCGTGGTGGCTCACGCATGTAATCTCAGCACTATGGGAGGCTGAGGCGGGTGGATTATGAGGTAAGGAGTTCGAGACCAGCCTGACCAATATGGTGAAACTCCGTCTCTGCTAAAAATACAAAAATTTGCCGAGCGTGGTGGCAAACACCTGTGGTCCCAGCTACTTGGGAGACTGTGGCAGGAGAATCACTTGAACCTGGGAGGCGGAGGTTGCAGTGAGCCGAGATCATGCCATTGCACTCCAGCCTGGGTGACAAGAGTAAAACTCCATCAAAATAAATAAATAAAATAAATAAATAAATAAATACATTCAGGCTTTCTGCTAGTTGGGTTTTCCTGGGGTTGATTTGTTTGTTTGTTTGTTTGTTTTTTGAGACAGAGTCTTGCTCTGTCACCCAGGTTGGAGTGCAGTAGCGTGATCTCGGCTCACTGCAATTGCCACCTCCCAGGTTAAAGCGATATTCCTGCCTCAGCCTCCTGAGTAGCTAGGACTACAGGTGTGTGCCACCACACCTGGCTAATTTTTTGTTTTTTTTGTTTTTTGTATTTGTAGTAGAGACAGGGCTTCAACATCTTGACCAGGCTGGTCTTGAACTCCTGACCTCAAGCAATCTGCCCGCCTTGACCTCCCAAAGTGCTGGGATTACAGGCATGCACCATCACACACAGCCTGAGGTTTTTTTTTTTGTTTTTTTTTTTTTTGTGATGGAGTCTCACTCTGTCACCCAGGCTGGAGTGCAGTGATGCAATCTCAGCTCCCTGCACTGCAGCCTCTGCCTCCCGGGTTCAAGTGATTCTCCTGCTTCAGCCTCCCAAGTAGCTGGGACTACAGGCACGTGGCACCACACCCAGCTAATTTTTTATTTTTAGCAGAGATGGGGTTTCACCATGTTGGCCAGGCTGGTCTCAAACTCCTGACCTCAGGTGATCCACCCGCCTCGGCCTCCCTGAATGCTGGGATTTCAGGCATGAGCCATCGCACCCGGGCGAGTTTTTTTTTTTTTTTTTTTTTATCATAGTAAAATATATATAGCATAAAAGTTACCATTTTATTTTTAATGGCATTGAGTATATTCGCATTATTGTGCAACCATCACCATTGTCCATCTCCAGAATTTTGCATCATCCCTTACTGAAACTGTACTCATTAAACAATACTTCCCTACTCTTACTGTATATCTTTATATATTCTGCATATTAATCCTTTGTCAGATATGCAGTTCACAAATATTTCCTCTCTATTTTATTGTTTGCCTTTTTACTTCGATGCACAAAATTCTTTAACTTTGATGAAGTCTGCTTTGTTTTGTGTTCTGCGCTTTTGGCGTCATAGCCAAGAAATCATTTCTGTTTTGATTTTCAAAGTGGTGAATAGCCGTAGGTGTTTTTTTCTCTCACATTTAGAAAAGAAATTAGAATTCCAGTTATTTATCATCTGTGGCATGTGCAACTGACACATTTTGGCCTCAGCAATGTGTGACTTCAAAATGAAAATACATAAATTTTTTGTAACTAAATTATCACCAACCCACTTGCTGAAATGTAGTTCCTTTTTTTTCTTTTTTTTGAGATGGAGTCTTGCTCTGTTGCCCAGGCTGGAGTGCAGTGGTGTGATATCGGCTCACTGCAACCTCCACCTCCCAGGTTCCAGCAATTCTTCTGCCTCAGCCTCCCGAGTAGCTGGGATTACAGGCGCATGTCACCATGCCTGGCTAATTTTTTTTTTTTTTTTTTTTGTATTTTTAGTAGAGACGGGGTTTCTCCATGTTGGCTAGGCTGGTCTCAAACTCCTGACCTCATGGTATGCCCTCCTCGGCCTCTCAAAGTTCTAGAATTGCAGACATGAGTCACTGTGCCTAGCAAATGTAGTTCTTAAGTCATCCTTTTCTCAGGTGATTTCCTCATATGCTCCAAAACAAATGCCTCAGTTTGTTCTGTTTTGTTTCTGTTCAGGCCTCTTCATTTTGCCTGAGTGTCTTTTGTGAGATATCCACACTGCTGGGCACAGATGTCCTCTACCTGTGCCTGTCTCCGAAGCCTCTAACTTGCTCTCTGGCCAGAGGGAGAAGGATGAAATCTTGCCTCTTCCCCAGCCCTGATCCAGGTGCCTTGAACTTCCTGGCACAGGTGTCTGTTTCAACTTCCTGCCCCAGTGTGGGCATGGTGCTCGGTCCAGCAGGTGGCAGGAGGAAGAACCATTGTGAAAGGTGTCAAGACTACCACAATAGGAGAAAAAGATTAGAGTTCAATTCCAAATCCAGCAAGGACAGTGGAAATTTATTAATATAACCAAGGAACAGAATGTGAGGTGGGTGCGAGGTCACAGGATGAAAAATTACTTAAGAAGAAACATCAAGGAGAGAGGAATTCTTGTTACACTGACTTAACAGGATTCTTGCTAAAGGTAGACCAAGTAATCAGACATCAAAGGTAGGTGCTTCACTCTAAACTGATGTAGTAGGATTCTTGCTATTACTGGGCTATGCAAGCCCAGCAAGAATGCAGACCAAGGTCAAGGGCTGAAGAAGAGGGCTCAGACTAACTAAAGTTTAATCAAGGAGCAAACTGTCATCAGTCTCTCTCTTTTTTTTTTATTTATTTATTCAAAGAGGGAAGAGTCAATACAATACAGTGGACAGTACACTTTTTTTTTTTTTTTTTTTTTGTCACTCATGCTGGAGTACAGTGGTATGATCATATCTTATTACAGCTTCCATCTCCTGGGCCCAAGTGATCCTCCTACCCCAGCCTCCTGGATAGCTGGGAGCACAGGTGTGTACTGCTATGCCCTGGTTAACTTTTTTTTTTCTGAGACAGAGTTTCGCTGTTGTTGCCCGGGCTGGAGTGCAATGGTGCTATCTCGGCTCACCACAACCTCTGCCTCCTGGGTTCAAGCGATTCTTCTGCCTCAGCCTCCCTAGTAGCTGGGATTACAGGCATGCGCCACTGTGCCCGGCAAATTTTGTATTTTTAGTAGAGATGGGGTTTCTCCATGTTGGTCAGGCTGGTCTCGAACTTCCAACCTTAGGTGATCTGCCCATCTTGGCCTCCCAAAGTGCTGGGATTACAGGCGTGAGCCACCAAGCCCAGCTGCCCTGGCTAACTTTTTTATTTTTGTAGAGACAGGGTCTCCCTATGTTGCCCAGGTGAGTCTCAAACTCTTGAGCTCAAGCAGTCCTCCCCCTAGGCCTCCCAAAGTGCTGGGATTACTGGCATGAACCACTGTGCCAGGCTCAATTTGATGCTTTTCTTGCAATTCAACATATCAAATAAGCATAATTTTTAAAAAAAACTGTCTCTTTACAAGGTGAAAGAATAAATTATTTGAGATTTTCCAGAGGCCCTTTAGGAAATCTCAAATTCCATTCAAAATCAAGATTTCATTTAGAATTTGATTTGGGGAAGACAAAACTGTTAGAAATATCAAAAGGTTTGAGCATTTGAGTAAATAAAATCGATGACACTGTGAAACAATAGCCACCTATTTGACCAAAGTGACAGCAAAAGAATTCAAAAGTAGGCCAGGCATAGTGGCTCACAACTGTAATCCCAGCACTTTGGGAGGCCGAGGCGGGAGGGTCACAAGGTCAGGAGTTTGAGACCAGCTTGGCCAATATGGTGAAACCCCATCTCTACTAAAAATACAAAAGTTAGCCAGGCATAGTGGCGCGTGGCTGTAGTCCCAGCTACTCAGAACGCAGAGGCAGGAGAATCGCTTGAACCCAAGAGGCAGAGATTGCAGTGAACCGAGATTGCACCACAGCACTCCAGCCTGGGTGACAGAGCGAGACTCTGTCTCATTTAAAAAAAAAAAAAAAAAAAAAAAAAGAATTCAAAAGTAAGTGTAGAAGATAAAACAACTGGCCGGGCGCGGTGGCTCAAGCCTGTAATCCCAGCACTTTGGGAGGCCGAGGCGGGTGGATCACGAGGTCAGGAGATCGAGACTATCCTGGCTAACATGGTGAAACCCCGTCTCTACTAAAAATACAAAAAACTAGCCGGGCGTGGTGGCGGGCGCCTGTAGTCTCAGCTACTTGGGAGGCTGAGGCGGGAGAATGGCGTGAACCCGGGAGGCGGAGCTTGCAGTGAGCCGAGATCACGCCACTGCACTCCCAGGCTGGAGTGCAGTGGCGTGACCTCCCCTCAAAAAAAAATAAGCAAATAAGAAGATAAAACAACTGTAAAGAAACCATAGGGGCCGGGCGCGGTGGCTCACGCCTGTAATCCCAGCACTTTGGGAGGCCGAGACGGGCGAATCACGAGGTCAGGAGATCGAGACCATCCTGGCTAACACAGTGAAACCCCGTCTCTACTAAAAAATACAAAACAACTAGCCGGGCGATGTGGTGGGCGCCTGTAGTCCCAGCTACTCGGGAGGCTGAGGCAGGAGAATGGCGTAAACCCGGGAGGCAGAGCTTGCAGTGAGCTGAGATCCGGCCACTGCACTCCAGCCTGGGCGACAGAGTGAGACTCCGTCTCAAAAAAAAAAAAAAAAAAAAGAAACCATAGCTTTTTTTTTTTTTTTTTTGAGACGGAGTCTCACTCTATCGCCCAGGCTGGAGTGCATTGGCATGATCTTGGCTCACTGCAACCTCCGCCTCCTGGGTTTAGGCGATTCTTTTGCCTGAGTAGCTGGGATTACAGGTGCCTGCCACCACGCCCAGCTCATTTTTTGTATTTTTAGTAGAGATGGGGTTTCATTATGTTGGCCAGGCTGGTCTCGAACTCCTGACCTCAGGTGATCTGCCCACCTCGGCCTCCCAAAGGGCAGGGATTACAGGCGTGAGCCACGGCGCCCGTCTCATAGCTCTTTTAAAAAGTGAAAAGCGTTGTCTTAAATAATCAAGGACATAATCAAGGTTAACATAAAGCATAGAAAATTATTCTGATAAGACACAAAATCTTGGTTTCCTGGGCAGATCACTCAAAAGAGAAAGATAACCTCTTTCTCTTATAATCTGTTAAGAGCAGACCAATAATCCAAGAAAACTTTGTCATTTTTAATGTAGAGAAAGCTAAATTCTAGTTTCGCATCAGTGTACTTTTGGTGTACAATTTTACTCTTTCTAGTGTACTTTTTTTATTTTTTAAAACCCTTATAAATAAACCTATCCAATCTTAGTCAGCTTTGACCATGAGATAAAATTCCTTTTCCAAGATTCCTTTTCCACAAGCACTCTACAACTTTTTATATCCATTCAGTTTTTGTCCTCTACTTTTTATCTTTCTCATTCTGGAACAACCAGTCATTTTAATCTAGGATAAAATTACTCTCTTTTTCTCTTAACAGAAACACATCCTACATTGCTTGCATACTTTTTATGCAAAGTTGCTTCTTCTCACCCTTATAATTTCTAGTAGTTTTATTTACATATATTGATTATTATTTTTAACCTTTAGTAACCTTCTTTTTTAACAGAGAAAACTAGGAAGTAGACAATTGTGGATTGTCTGTCACATACCAGCCGTCTGTGGCAGACTAGCATATTTTATGAATATACACCATCCGACAATTTTTATAGGTATATGCTGCTTCATAGTACAATTTTCCAATGTGGCAAAAAGAACATGTTTATTAATAGATCCAAATATATTTAGCTTGGCTGTACCGTATAAAACTGAGAAACCAGAAGTATATAAAATTAAATTTATGCTTAATAATGAATGTTTCAGTAGTTTATCTTACTTAGAAAAGATCCACGTATTTAATGAATATCTATTATTTAACTTAGCATAACTCTAAGGTTCCAAGTTACCAAAAAGATTTTGGAAACTATTTTCAGGCAGACATATCATTAAACATAGCTAGCCATCATCTCACGTTATTTCTCTGTTAAGTACTTTTATAGTCTACGCCTGTTAAGCAAGTATCACATAAGCAAAAACCTAAAATGGTTCAGCACATCGGTTTTTTGTTTTACTGCTATGCTTGATATGCATAAAGTAACGAATATCAAGTGACTCATTTTTACTACATCATTACTTGTACATTGTTCTTAGAGTGAACTTACAATTTTTATAATCTTTTTGTTGTTGTTTTGAGCTGGGGTCTCACTCCATTGCCTGGCTGGAGTGAATGGTGTGATCTCCTCTCACTGCAGCCTCGACCTCCCAGGCTCAGGTGATCCTCCCACCTTGGCCTCTGGGGTAGCTGGGACGACAAGCGCACAGCACCATACCTGGCTAATTTTTTGTATTTTTTGTTGAGACAGGGTCTTACTATATTGCCCAGGCTGGTGTTGAGCTCCTGGGCTCAGGCAATCCACCCACCTTGGCCCCCTAAAGTCCTGGGATTACAGGTATGAAACATCACATCTGGCCAATTTTTATAATCTTAAATATCTAGTAAATATAATATCACCTCACTTGACTAGTAACCCCAAGTAGAATAAAAATGAGCATATCATATTTGATGATGAAAATTTTAAGACATACTCATTTTTATTGTCAATAATACCAAATTAGTCTTATTTATCAAAGATTTAATCAATACATGTGAACTGGAAAAACATTTGGGTTAGTTCCTATATTCCTAAGCGTTTTAGTAATATTAACTTTACTTAAGCATGCATTTATCTCTAAGTCAATTTAAACAGCATTCTTTTATAGGATTTTGGAAATTAATTTGATGGGGCTGGACGTGGTGGCTCACGTCTGTAATCCCAACACTTCGGGAGGCCAAGGGAGGTGGATCACTTGAGGCCAGGAGTTTGAGACCAGCCTGGCCAGCATGGTGAAACCCTGTCTCTACTAAAAAATAAGAGAGGCCAGGCGTGGTGGCTCATGCCTGTAATCCCAGCACTCTGGCAGGCTGAGGTGGGAGGATCTCCTGAGGTCAGAAGTTCAAGACCAGCCTGACCAATATGGCAAAACCCCATCTCTACTAAAAATACAAAAATTAGCCAGGTGTTGTGGTGCACACCTGTAATCCCAGCTACTCAGGAGGCTGAGGTGGGAGAATTGCTCCAACCCAGGAGGCAGAGGTTGCAGTTAGCCAAGATTGCACACTGTACTCCAGCCTAGGCGATAGAGAGACTACATCTCAAAAAAAAAGAGAGAGAGAGAATAAAAATCTGTCCTTTCATCTTTTTTTTTTTTTTGACAGAGTTTTGCTGTTTTGCCCAGACTAAAGTGGCACAATCTCAGCTCACTGCAACCTCCGCCCCCTGGGTTCAAGTGATTCTCCTGCCTCAGCCTCCCGAGTAGCTGGGTGCCTGCCACCACACCCAGCTAATTTTTGTATTTTTAGTAGAGATGAGGTTTTGCCACGTTGGCCAGGCCAGTCTTGAACTCCTGGCTTCATATGATTCACCCGCCTCTGCCTCCCAAACTGTTAGGATTACAGGCGTGAGCCATGGAGCCCAGCCTGTCCTTACATCTTAAGAATCAAAATCAAAAGTGCTTCAACAGACTGTCGTTTGCTGCCCTGCTTCAGGAGCCAGACTCATCAACGTGATCCCTAATCAGTCAGGAGTGAAGGCAAAGTCTTCAAAGGTGTACTTGAGGTCTTGGGTGAGCAGTTTTGGGAGTCCATTGATGAATCTGATCCTATTTGAGTCACAACACCATAACGGTTCAGGAAAAAATTATTCTGACACTTGTTACAATGATAAGGAAGACTTTATTCAGGACAATTACAATAGGTATCAAGACTCAATAGAGGAGAGAGACAGGGCTCCATTCCAAATAAAGCAAGGACAAGTGGGGATTTATAACCAACTCCAGAGTTGTGGAGTCTACGAATGGAAATTACGAAGACGAGACATCAATGGTAAGGAGATTCTTTTTTTTTTTTTTCTTTTTGAGACAAGGTCTTGCTCTGTTGCTGTCACTCAGGCTGGAGTGCAGTGGCACAATCATGGCTCACTGCAGCCTTGACCTCTTGGGCTCAAACAATCCTTTTACCTCAGTCTCCTGAGTAGCTGGGACCACAGGTGTGTGCCACCATGTCTAGCTAATTTTTTAATTTTTTTTTTTTTTTAAAGATGAGGTCTTGCTATGTTGCCCACACTGGTTTTGAACTCTTGGCCTCAAATGATCCTCTTGCCTGGCACTCCCAAAGTGTTGAGACCATGCCCAGCCTACAGTAGGGAGATTATTGTTAAACCAACTTAAACAGGGCTCTTGCTAAAGCAGGCCAGGGTGATCAAGTATTAAGGATGGGGGCTTCTCTCTAAACTGACTTAACAGAATTCATGATACAACTGAACTATGCAGGCCTGGCAAGGATGGGAGCCAACACTGAGGCTAATTGAGAGGAGAGTTCAGAGGATTTTTGGGTTTTTTTGAGACGGGGTCTCACTATGTCACCCAGGCTGGAGTGCAGTGGTGAGATCTCGGTTCACTGCAACCTTCACCTCCCGGGTTTAAGTAATTCTCCTACCTCAGCCACCCTTGTGGCTGGGATTACAGGTGTGTGCCACCACACTCGGCTAATTTTTTTGTTTGTTTGTTTGTATTTTTAGTAGAGACAGGTTTTCACCATGTTGGGCACACTGGTCTCAAACTCCTGGCCTCAAGTGATCCGCCCACCTCAGCTTCCCAAAGTGCTGGGTTTACAGGCATGAGCCACCATGGCCTGGCCCATTTAAAGGATGTTGACTAAAATTTGATCAAGGAGAGTCTTTGACAGTCCCTACAAGGGGGATCCGTATTTTCATTTTGCACTAGGCCCCACAAATTGTGTAGCCAGTCCTGTACATAGCCCAGGCAGCCTGAATACATATACTATTTGTTTCCTTGGGATTCTATTTCCTCAGGCATTAGCTGGCGAAAAGTTAAGCCTGAGCATTCTTCTTGCCACAATCTGGTCTCCGGATCTCCTAGTGAACACATGCTTGGACAAAGCCAAGCACTTATCTCCCAAGAATGATATAATTTTTAGCTATGGATTAGTTCCAATTCAGTTTATGCAGAAAAATATTTTCTATCTGTGGAGTGGCATGGTTCAGTTGATAATGTGCTCATTTAAATAACTAAGCAGAATGTTCACATCTCAGTTCAAAGTATCTGAGTTTGTATAACTTGCTGATTCATGGCTTCTTTTAAAGAATTGGGAATTAATTGGCCTTAGGTTTATATTACTAGGAAGTTTACCAAAGTGTGGTTGGGCATGGTGGCTCACACCTGTAATCCCAGCTACTCAAGAGGCTGAGGCAGGAGAATCAGTTGATCCCGGGAAGCAGAGGTTGCAGTGAGCCGAGACTGTGCCACTGCACTCTAGCCTGGGTGACAGAGCAAAACATTGTCTCAAAAAAAAAAAGTTTACCAAAGTGAACAGAAATGAGGAGTTGACCTAAGGACAAGTACCTCTACCCAGAATGCAGAAGCAATCCCCCAAATTGCAGTTTTCCAGCTTCAAATACTCAAAGATTCAGCCTCCATCGGCCCATGATAGCAAAGCTTTTGCTGCTGTAATTGTTATACTAAGATTCTTTGATTTTATTTTCGCTAAGCTTTATAGTATGCACTTTTCCTTTGAGTCACACTTTTCTGCCTTTGGAATGTGCCCTTTGCTATGGTTTGAACATGTCCTCCAAAGTTCATGTGTTGGGAAATTAATCCCCAGTGCAACAGTGTTGGGAGGTGGGGCCTAATAAGTGGTGATTATGATATGAGGGCTCTGTCGGCATGAAGGGGGTGGGTTAGTTATTGTGAGATTGGGCTTCTTATAAAGTGAGTTTGGCCCCTCCTGCTCTCACACATGCTCTCTTGCCCTTCTGCCATGGGATGACATAGTAAGAAGGTCCTTGCCAGACGCAGGCCTTTGACCTAGGACTTCTCGGCCTTCAAAACTGTAAGAAGTAACCTAAAGGCCGGGTGCGGTGGCTCACGCCTGTAATCTCAGCACTTTGGGAGGCCGAGACAGGCGGATCATGAGGTCAGGAGATCGAGACCATCCTGGCTAACACGGTGAAACCCCGTCTCTACTAAAAATACAAAAATTAGCCAGGGGCAGTGACGGGCGCCTGTAGTCTCGGCTACATGAGAGGCTGAGGCAGAAGAATGGCATGAACCCGGGAAGTGGAGCTTGCAGTGAGTGGAGATTGCACCACTGCACTCCAGCCTGGGCAACAGAGCGAGACTCCGTCTCAAAAAAAAAAAAAAAAAGAAGTAACTTAAAAATAATAATAATAAATTGCCCAGTCTGTGGCATTCTGTTATAGCAGTGGCTCATACCTGTAATCCCAGCAGTTAGAGTTAGCAATTAGAGCGAGACTCCATCTCAAAAAAAAAAAAAGGCAGGGTACAGTGGCTCACGTCTGTAATCCCAGCACTTTGGGACGCCAAGGCGGGCGGATCACACAGTCAGGAGTTCAAGACCAGCCGGACCAACATGGTGAAACCTCATCTCTACTAAAAATACAAAAATTAGCAGGGCCTGGTGGCATGTGCCTGTAGTCCCAACTACTCAGGAGGCTGAGGCAGAAGAATCACTTGAATCTTGCGGGGTGGAAGTTGCAGTGAGCCAAGATTGCACCACTGCACTCCAGCCTGGGAGACAGAGCAAGACTCCGTCTCAAAAAACAAACAAAAAAAGAATGGACAAAGGACAGGTCTAGTTTTGTTTAAACAGGCCCCAGGAATAAAGACCTGTTTTTAACCGAAGGCTGCTTTTGAATTAAGTTCAGTTCTGAGAATTGAATTCATTCAGGTTAACTCTACAGACCTCAAGGTTACTAGATTCCTAAAAGCTACTCACCTCCAGGAGACCCAAATCAGGGTAAGCCTGGAAGTTGACAAAGCAACAAAAGTGGATCCTGACTCTAGAAATCCAAAGCAGCAATTCGATCTCTAGGCAACTTCAGTTTCCTCCAGGACTTACATGGAAGCAAGCCAAGTAGTTATTACATCTCTAATTCAGTGTTTGAGTGAAATATGAGAGTGTTGCATTGGGTTAAAGGGCATAGGAAATCCTTTTCGTCACATCACAATGGCTCTTCATTTTATATCCTTTGAATAAGGAAGATTCCAGAAGTTTCCCTCTCAACACAAATCACGATGGCTTCCACGATGGGCAGTGATGCTTGAGAAATGTCATGTTGCTTAACACTCAGACTCTTTGAACTGTGCATCAATGTATTTGTGTAAAATCCGACTATAAGGGCCCTTCATGAAAAGATGTCTACAAACATTTTCATTTTCTTGTAAATAATTACTGTAAGGGGAAAAAAAGCAATTAGAAGGAAGGACTTCAGCATCCTAAGTTCTTGTGCCCCATCCAAATCTGCTTTCTAAAGTCTCTATGGGAAAACCAGAAATATCATTTTAATGGCCTGGGGGGGTTCTTGCATTGTAAGTATACAGAGCAGTATGTTGAGAAGGCTTAGTGCTCTGAATCACCCAATGTACTTTATACGTTTATTTAGAGAAGAATAGTTTAGTTTTAATTATTTATGATAATAGCTCTCAGTGCACTAGTAAATGTCCTTTGGTGCATATTTTGTAAAAGTAATGAAGTCTTTGTAACGTGAGCTTTCTCTTCAGCTATAAGCTCCTTCTTTTTGCTGAAGAACCAGGGCAGCAGAATGTGTTCGTGTATAAGTGTGTGTATAAATTACCAGGCTTGACATTTAGCAAAATGCTATTGAACTTAATTGAGGATTTCTAAGAATTATTCCTGGATGTACTCACTGTCCCATCTCCCAGTCATCCTCTCTCACAGCCATAGCCTTAGCAATTTGGCCGGAGAAGACATCACCATGAGGGAGATGAGCAGCCTGTCCGAATATTTGTTTTTGTTGTTTTCTTTCAGTGTTTTTCTTATTGTGCTTCCTCTGTTGCAATAATCTGTGATACTGTAATAAAACACATAGCTAGAAAGAATATAAATCTATTGTATTTCCCTCTGGCCTAAGTTAAATATACTGTAGCTTACAGGTAAGTCTTATTATGTCAAGGAATCTTCTCACCTTTTTTGAGATGGAGTCTTGCTCTGTCACCCAGGCTGGCGTGCAGTGGTGCGATCTCGGCTCCCTGCAACCTCCGCCTCCTGGGTTCAAGCGATTCTCCTACCTCAGCCTCCTGAATAGCTGGAATTACAGGCACGCGCCACCACGCCTGGCTAATTTTCGTATTTTTAGTAGAAACCGGGTTTTACCATGTTGGCCAGGATGGTCTCGATCTCTTGATCCCATGATCCGCCCGCCTCGGCCTCCCAAAGTGCTGGGATCACCAGCATGAAACACCGCGCCCAGCGTAATTGCCTTATTTTCAAATGAGATCCTAAACTAATCATAGTCATTCAGACAGAACAATAGTTCTGGCAATGTCAAAATTATCCTCCTGCAGATTAGACATGGCTTCTGTGTGAGTGAAACATACTGACCAATTTTGCTTCTTGTCTCCAGAAAAGCAAAATTAAGAGCCTTTCAGACATTAGATTTGAAGTAAATGGGCCACCCATGAGTTAAAACCAATGGAAGAAATCAGATAATCTGGAAGGAGATCTGGGGGCTGATTCTTGTGGGACAAATGCAGTGCCTGGTTCCTGAAGCAACAATGCCAGAAGGGACATGTGGGGAACATGTCAGACTGACGGCACCCTGCTCCATGTGGATGGGAACATAGGCAGCAACTTCTAAAATGCGTGGCAATGCCACCTGCCCATCAAGGTTAGAATGTCAGTTCACGGAAGCAACAGAAAAGACAAGATTGATAATGAAAATTGTTTTAACACTTCTTTTCTTTTCTTTTTCTCTTTTTCTTTCTCTCTCTCTCTTTCTTTCTTTCTTTTTTTTTTTTTTTTTTTTTTTTGAGACGGAGTCTCACTCTGTCACCCAGGCTGGAGGGCAGCAGCACAATCTCGGCTTACTGCAACCTCTGCCTCCCGGGTTCAAGCTAATTCTCCTGCCTCAGCCTCCTGAGTAGCTGGGACTACAGGCACATCCGACCATGCCCAGCTAATTTTTGTATTTTTAGTAGAGACAGAATTTCACCACGTTGGCCAGGCTGGTCTCAAACTCCTAACCTCAGGTGATTCTCCTGCCTCCGCCTCCCAAAGTGCTGGGATTATAGGTGTGAGCCATTGCACCCAGCTTTAGCATTTCTATCTACAAAGTTTTCTTGCTAAATGGAAGAGGACTATTGCAGTCATCTATTGCCATGTTAACAGATATCCCAAAACTTAATGGCTTAAATCATACCATTTTATTTATTCACTTACAATTCATGGTAAAATCCATTAGTTCATCATGAGATCCCTTCACCAAGAAAAAAATACAACTGTATTGATCACCTTTGGAGGATCCTAGGGAAACAACTGGCTAACTTAAAATCTGTTTAGATCCTTTTGTAGTTCATAGGTGTGATAATTGGGTGTTCACATGCACGTGTGAGATGTGCCACACTCCAGCCTTGTTACAACATCAGCATGTTACCCATCTGACATGAAAACAACAAAACAAAATAAAATTGGGTTAATGGAGAGACAGAATTAAGAATTTATTTTGTCCTTACATGTAATCTACCTGTCAGCACTGATGAAGAAACATTTGTCTACAAAAGTATTTCAGATAATAAAGAAGCAATTTTTAAAATAACCATTTATAACCCCTAATTAACTACTGACCCTAGGCAATGATTATCAATGTCTGATAATGTCATAAGAAGAGACTTTTGAACATTATCATGTGCCTCCTGATAGATGTGTGCAACATCACCCATGAAGTTGTGTTGCCAACAACAACAAAGTGTTGAATCTGATCAAGCCTTTAGTTCTAACTACCATTTCACAGGAAATAACAAGGAACACTGTAACATATTTTCTTCAAAAAAAAAAAAAAAAAAACAGTACAAGGATGGGATCAGCAAAATCTAGACTATGGGAAACTCAGTAGGTCAAAAAACCAAGTTTCTTCAATAAAAAACCTTAAAAATAAAGCAGAGAGAGTGATGGGGTGGATGGTAAATCGGTGCAGATGTGGGGAGAAAGTTAAAATACTTAGCAATCAGTTGCAATGTATGGGCCTTATGTGGATCCAGACAAAAACTGTAAAAGAAGAAGAAAGCCAGGCACAGTGGATCACACCTGTAATCCCAGAACTTTAAAAGGCCAAGTGGATCACTTGAGCTCAGGAGTTCAAGACCAGCCTGGGCAACACGGTAAAACCCTGTCTATACAAAAAGTACAAAAATTGGCCTCGCATGGTGGTGCATACCTGTAGTCCCAGCTACTCAGGAGGCTGAGATGGGAGAATCTCTTCAGCCCAGGAGGTGGAGGCTGTATTGAGCCATGATCATGCCACTGCACTCTAGCCTGGGTAATAGAGCAAGACCCTGTCTCAAGAAAGAAAAAAAAAGAAAAATATAATAAAAAGTTAGTTGGGGAAATGTGAACAATGACCAGATATTTGACGATATTAAGGAATTATTGTTAATTTTTTAGATGTGATGGTAACATTATAATTTTGCTTTATAAAAAGAGTTTTTGTTTGGGTGCAGCGACTCGCATCTATAATTCCAGCACTTTGGGAGGCTGACGCAGGCGGACCGTTTGAGCCCAGGAGTTCAAGGTTATAGTGAGTTTTGATCCCGCCACTGTAAAGGCCCTGTCTCAAAAAATAGTTCTTATCTTTTAGACATAATACTAAAATATATACAGGGAAATGATGTATTATCTAGAATTTTTTCTAAATAATCAAGGGTGAGATTGTAGGTGGGTATATAGGTGAAACAAAAGTGGCTATTTATTGTTAGCTGACATTGGAAAATTGATACTATTATCTCTATTTGAATGTGTTTGGAAAGTTCCACAGTTGTTTTTTTTTTTTTTTTTTTTTTAATCAACAGAAATGACTGAAAGAAATGAAATATCATAGCTTCAAACCAGAACGGGGAGAAAAGGAAAGAGAGGGCAGGGAGAAAAAAAAAGAAAACTTTATTAGTCCTATAGAAGGCAAGAAAGAAGAAAAAAAAAGTTACCCAAATAGTCATCTGCCAGCAAATGAGACCCCTTTTCCCAAATCTTACACAGTCATGTTTCCACTGCCCATATCTGGTCTCTGTAGTGAAAGTGCATTGAGGTAGGACACGAGGTTCTAATCCTGGCCCTCTCTGGGCTAAGTTGTCCCTTGCATGGCTCCTCAGGCTATATTAAGAGCCTGGACATCCTTTGACCATTGGCAGCTTTGTGACAGCTGGCTGGGGATAGAGATTCAGTTTGCTGCCACAGAAGAAAGCAAAGCCAACTAGGTCACATGAGGAAGTAATCTGAGCCCTTAGCTCCAACCTGAGAGCTAAGTTTCATCTTGCCTGCTGCTGTGAGGCTGTCAGGGATAACCTGATGCTACATGACTGAAAGAAAAAGCCAACCTCTAAGACCCCCTTGCCAAGAACGTTGCCTTTTACAAACTCTTGAAGTATGATTTGGGAAGTTTCTAGTAAGAGTGACTGGCAGCTGACTTGAATGAAAGTAAATGTCAGAGAAAGGGGAAATGGGATTGGAGCAGTGAATACCACAAAGATGGCGGCATCTTAGTGACTGTATTTTTAGAGGGGATGGGAATCTTGAAGAGGAAGAAAATCTTTCTTCCCTCTCTCAAACATTGTTATGAATAAATGTTACTTCATTTTTTCTTCCTTCCAGGTGCAACCCTTTCAGCTGCTTTCTAGTTATTTCCCCATATGTTCTCTATTTTTTTCCTTTTTTACCCTTTGATTTCTTCTTTCAAAGCAGAACTCTGCTTATCGCCATCTACTAAGCACTGCATTTCTCCCCATATCTCTCCCTGGATGTGCAGCTTTCTTATTTCATTCCTATCTCCATTCCTGTTCCCCTTGCCTCTTTGTCAAATCTTTTGCTGCCTTTTTTTTTTTCTTCTGTTAATCGCTCCTCTGCCTCTGCTTTTCCTCTGAATTTCTATACCTTAGTCACTCTGAAACTCTGTGCCTTGTTCTCTTCTTGCCCTTGTCCCCTCTAGTGCATATAACGTCCATGAAAGGATTATGCAGCCGGAAGCTCTCAGAGTAAGGTCAGAGTGTTCTGATGTGGAAAAGCTTCTATAGTGACTGCACTTTATTGGTGGAGGTTGTTGTCCCTTTGTATCCTCCTAGAGCATTTACTAGGTATAATGTCGGGATCTTTCTTTGTTTTGCTCATAAAAATCTCTCAGGACTCTGAAAGTCGGGTTGCTTTTTCCTTCCTAACTTGTGTCTCAATTTTATTATCACCTTAAGTGGCATCTGGTTGACAATGAGAAGAAAGAATTCAGAGAAAGAAATAGAATGGGGGAAAAAATGACCTGTGTCACCTACCAAAAGCTGGCTTGGGCTTAGCTTAGCTAATGTTTTTCTTGGGAAATTGTGGTACACCAACACAGTAATACATTTTTATAACGATGGAGATCTAGAACTGTTCTAAAAAGGAAACAACAACAACAACAACAAAAACTATATGAAAGAAAAATTTTTAAAAATTAGTATACCAAGTGGTAGACCCACAAATTATTTATTTGGATAGCAATACGTAAACTTACTATGTCAGCACCATCCTACATATTTTCTATATATTCACCCATGGTTTTCTCAACAGATTATGGGCCAGGTACTATAGGCCCAATTCTGGAGGTGAGAAAAATGAGGCACAGAGAGGTTAAGTTTTTTGTCCATGGTATTACACAGTTAGTAAGTAGTGGCCTCAGATCTGATCCCAAGCCATCTCACTACAGAGTTCATGGAATTCACTGCTGTAGCATTTTGAATTTTTATAGCAATTTTTACTTGCTTTCATTAGTAAAGCTCTAAATGAAGTTTAGCGCTCCAGTGTTTCAGTAAGAAGATGAGTTTCAGGATTTGGACCACATAAAAATTTGTATAAACCTCATCACATTCCAAAGACTTCTACCTGATATCCTTAGGTAACAGGCAGTGGGAAGCCAGAGGGAAGCCAGAGAAGAAGGTGTCCAACAATAAGACAATCTTCAGGCCGGGCGCAATGGCTCACGCCTGTAATCCCAGCACTTTGGGAGTCCGAGGTGGGCGGATCACAAGGTCAGGAGTTCGAGACCAGCCTGACCAACATGGTGAAACCCCGTCTCTACCAATAATACAAAAATTAGCCAGGTGTGGTTGCACATGCCTGTAATCCCAGCTATTCAGGAGGCTGAGGCAGAAGAATTGCTTGAATCCAGGAGGTGGAGGTTGCAGTGAGCCGAGATCGCACCGCTGCACTCCAACATGGGTGACAGAGCGAGACTCTGTCTGAAAGAAAAAAAAAGAGAAGAAGAAAGCCTTCAGTTCCTTTGTTTATTTGTTTGTTTTTGAGATGGAGTCTCAAAACTATCACCCAGGTTGGAGTGCAGTGGCACGATCTTGGCTCACTGCAACCTCCACCTCCTGGGTTCAAGCGATTCTTGTGCCTCTGCCTCCCAAGGAGCTGAGGTTACAGGCACCTGCCACCACACTGGGCTAATTTTTTTTTTTTTTTTTTTTTTTGTATTTTTTAAGTAAAGACAGGGTTTCGCCATGTTGGCTGGGCTAGTCTTGAACTCCCGACCTCAAATGATCTGCCTGCCTCAGCCTCCGAAAGTGCTGGGATTACAGGTGTGAACCACCGTGCCTTAGCCAAAATCCTTCAGTTCTTAAAGTACTTTTTTTCTTTTTTTTTTTTGAGGCAGAGTCTCACTCTGTTGCCCAGGCTGGGGTGCAGTGGTACAGTCTTGGCTCACTGCAACCTCTGCCTCCCAGGTTCAAGCGATTCTCCTGCCTCAGCCTCCCGAGTAGCTGGGATTACAGGCACGCACCATCATGCCTGACTAATTTTTGCATTTTTTGTAAAGACAGGATTTCACCATGTTGGCCAAGCTAGTCTCAAACTCCTGAACTTCAAGTGATCTTCCCCCATCGGCCTCCCAAAGTGCTGGGATTACAGGTGTGAGCCACTGTGCCTGGCCCAGTTCTTAAAGTGCTTTAAGTAGTTAGTTGTTCCTAATTATTCACCACTAGACATAATGCTAATATATTCTTATGGCTTAATCTTTGTTTATATCCATGATTCTAAAAAAGTTATAATAAAGATAATTTAAAAATAAGTCATATAATTTTCACCAGTATCAGTCAGAAACATCATAAGATCATTGTTAAATGATAGTTTTCAGAGAAAATTATTTTATGTGAAAAATTCTAAGTAGAACTATTGCATAGACTACAATTCAAAAATTTTAAAAAGAACAAGAAGAGACTCTATTAAGGTTAAATTTTAATGTAATCAGAAATCAGATTGTATATGCTGGAAGTAATACATGATTTTAAAAATCAACATGCATGACCAGGAGTGGTGGCTCTCACCTGTAATCCCAGCACTTTGGGAGGCCGAGGTGGGCAAATCATAAGGTCAGGAGTTCAAGACTAGCCTGGTCAACATGGTGAAACCCCATCTCTCCTAAAAATACAAAAAATTTGCTGGGCGTGGTGGCATGCAGCTGTAATCCCAGCCACTCAGGAGGCTAAGCAGGAGAATCACTTGAACCCTGGAGACGGAGGTTGCAGTGAGCTGAGATTGCACCACTGCACTCCAACCCAGGCGACAGTGCAAGACTCCATCTCAAAAAAAAGCAAACAAACAAAAAAAACAAATCAACATGCACAACTT
The DNA here is from genome assembly GCF_003255815.1 of Theropithecus gelada. NCBI lineage: Eukaryota > Metazoa > Chordata > Mammalia > Primates > Cercopithecidae > Theropithecus > Theropithecus gelada. Next base: position 125,824,406 of record NC_037672.1, read on the forward strand.
ATTTTAGAGGAATTTTAATATAGAATGATATAAAAAAATAGAAAGATGTAGCTGTGACATGAACGTGCTATTCATATATTGCAGGCGAATTGTCAAGATGATATGGTAAATTTACATATGCTGGTGGTAGCAAGTATAAAACCCAGATATATAAGTCAAGGTAGGAAATATCTATCATTTGAGAAGGAATTATCTACAAAATGTAAGATTTTGACCAGGAGCCAAGAAAAAGGCTGTTGAGCCTCACTATTAGCTCTTGCTCCTATGAGACTACAGAAAAGCTGTCTCTCTTCTGTTGTTTACAGTGAATTGTCTATAATCTTTTAATAGTTGGCAATGAATTTGCTGGAATAGCTAAGTGATTATCAATCCTTATACTCCACAGATCAATACTCCATCATTAAACTTTGGACATAGCTTTCAGTTGGCTGGGAGGAGGAAGAAGCCGACCAAGTTGCTTTTCCAAGATGCGTCATAGCAGGCAGTGTGGGAGACTAAGCTGAGATTTACCGTATGCCTTAATATCCTTTGGACTCCAAAGTTTTGAAGATTACTGCAGGACATTGAAGGTGACTGAGACCCACACCTTCAGTAACTAGTTTCTGGTCTGCCCTATTTATATCAATGTATCATATCAATGATACGTAGCCTGGAGGTTTTGATAACTGACTTGGAAATTCTGCCATAGTCTCATCCTTTTATTCCCCTTACTAATATAGGGTTGAATTAGTGGCATTGTGGTACCAAATTCTCTAGATGCATTTGTGCAAGTGTGTACACATGCATACTCATTACTTCTTTCTTTTCTTTTCTTTTTTTTTTTTTTTGTGTGTGTGTGTGTGTGTGTGTGCGTGAGACAAAGTCTTGCTCTGTTGCCCAGGCTGGGGTGCAGTGTTGTGATCTCAGCTCACTGCAACCTCTGCCTCCCGGATTCAAGCGATTCTCCCGAGTAGCTAGGACTACAGGTGCCCACCACCACAACCGGCAAATTTTTTGTATTTTTAGTAGAGATGGGGTTTCACCATTTTGACCAGGCTGGTCTGGAACTCCTGACTTCAACTGCCACATCTAGCCCATACCCATTATTTCTATTTCATATCATACACATTCTGAAAATTTATTTTTCTTTTATGTGCCCATCAACTTTAAAGTGTATTAATCTTTAAATAGATAATTTACATGATTCAAATTTTAAAAAATATAAATGTATACACTAAGAAGTCTTTTTCTCCTCTCTGTTCCCATTCTAACCTATCAGTTCTTATTTCTGCAAACAACCAATGTTGTTAGATTTTCTATATCCTTCCAGACATATTTAAGGTATGTATATATAAGAAAAAATATATAGCTGCATTATTGGTTTGGGTTTTTTTTCCTTTTACTCAAGTGGCAGTCTATTTTACATACTTTTGAGCTTACTTTCATCAGATAAAATTAAATTTTAATGTGTTCAGATGCTTTATCTATCCTGGTTATCTCTCTTGTCCTACTGTCCCATTTCTCACTTCCAATATGCATTTACTCTGCACTTTTGTATGCTAGAAACACATTAGTTCATTTCCTGATTAGTTTAGTCTAGGTTTTTTTGTCTTTTTTTTGACGGGGTCTCACTCTGTCACCCAGGCTGGAGTGCAGTGGTGCGATCTCGGTTCACTGCAACCTCCATCTCCCAGGTTCAAGCGATTCTTGTGCCTCAGCTTCCTGAGTAGCTGGTATTACAGGCGTGTACCAACACACCCAGTTAATTTTTGTATTTTTAGTAGAGATGGGGTTTCACCACGTTGGCTAGCCTGGTCTCAAACTCCTGGCCTCAAGTGATCCGCCCGCCTCGGCTTCCCAAAGTGCTGGGATTACAGGTGTGAGTCACTGCACCTGGCCATATGAAACTGATTTTTTTTATTTATTTGCCACCCGCTTAGTGTTCTGAAACTAGTTCTATCTACTTTGGTGACTATTCAATTAAATTTCAGCTTGTTAATATACATGGATTGGCCAGATACTGGTAGAAGAGATATAGGACCATGCCTTTATTGAGTCAGTATGTTATAAAAAGAGATATAAAATAATTATAAATATCTGAATTCTTTAGAATTCTACCTACGAACTTTATACAATCCAAATCGAAATACCAGTTAGATTTTTTTAGGGCATTAAAAATACAGTTAGGCCAGGCATGGTGGCACATGCCTATAATCTCAGCACTTCGGGAGGCTGAAGTTGGAGGACTGCTTGAGCCCAAGAGTTCAAGACCAGCCTGGGAAACATACTGAAACCTCATCTCTAATAATAAACAACAACAAAAAGCATAAATGATAAAAAATAAAAATTTAATTGTATAAAAAATGAAATATATAATACATCATTATTTGTGTAAGTTAATAATACCTGAGCACAAAATCATATATATTTTGTACCTACAACCAAAATAATACACATTAGAATGTGGGGCTTGTGGGGAGGTAAAAAGAATCAAAATAGAGTATTGGGGTAAAGGAAAATAAGTAAGTAGAATAAAAGCAGATACTTGCACAATCCAATGATGGTCATGGACCATGAACTGAGAAATATAATTACGTCATCTTTCTATGCCCAGGCAAGGGGCAGGATTGCGAGGTGGATAGCAGAGACTTTATGTCTTCGGGTGAGCCTAAATTGATGGGACCCTTCCACATAAGATTTGAGACACTAGACCCAGATACCTTAAAAAAAAATATATCTCTTGGCCGGGCGTGGTGGCTCACGCCTGTAATCCCAGCTCTCAGGGAGGCAGAGGCGGGAGGATAGCTTGAGCCCAGGAGTTCGAGACCTGCCTGGGTAATATAGCGAGACCTCGTTCTCCACAAAAAGGAAAAAAAAAAAAAAAAGACAAAAAAAATATATATATATATATCTCTTACAGCCTGAATCTCAATACTGGAGACTGACTGATTACAGATTCTTTCTTAGAATAAAAAGGGATCATGAAGAGATCAAAGAACAAACAAAAACAGACGAAAAATCTGCCCTCATTGATGGGAGGATATCAGAGGCACATAGGAGCCAGCTGTAGAACTTCCAGTAGCCAATGGGAAAACAATTTAAGCAACTAAATAACAAAGTAGTATTGGACTAGAACTCAACATATCAGAGGCCGGGCGCGGTGGCTCACACCTGTAATCCCAGCACTTTGGGAGGCCGAGGTGGGTGGATCACAAGGTCAGGAGTTTGAGACCAGCCTGGCCAAGATGATGAAACCCCATCTCTACTAAAATAAAAAAAAAATTAGCTGGACATGGTGGCATGCACTTGTAATCCCAGCTACTCAGGAGGCTGAGGCAGGAGAATTGCTTGAACCCTGGAGGCGGAGGTTGCAGTGAGCCAGAGATTGCAGTGAGCCAAGATCGAGACATTGCACTCCAACCTGGGTGACAGTGCAAGACTCTGTCTCAAAAAAAACAAAAAACTCAACATATCAACATTCATGAGTCCATACTGATAAAAATAAATGATTGAATAGATTAATAAATTGAGGAGAACAGACAAATCTTTCATGCTCTCCTGCAGAAGAATGACAAATAATGTATGTAGATACTCCACCCATAATGAGGGGAGAATAACTCCGTACTCCTTGAGTGTGGGCTGCACAAGGAGTGGGGAGCTATGCTTCCCAAAGGGTAGAGTGCACAAAACGGGATAAGGAGCAGCTGCCTGCTGGGGAAAACAGACACTCCCTCAGCCAGGTGATCGAGTGTCACATCAGCAATAATAGATCATGTTAATAGATGTGCCTTTGTGTGATGTGATGAAAATGGCACTGTATCTCAGTGATCTTCCCAACACCACAGAACCCCAGGATAATCAGGTGAAAAACATCAGAGAATTCCAACAGAGGGGCACCCTACAATATACCTGACCAGCACCCCTCAGAACTGGTAAGATCATCAAAAACAAAGAAAGTCTCAGAGGCCAGACAGGGTGGCTCATGCCTGTAATCCCAACACTCTGAGAAGTTGAGGTGGGAAGGTGGGAGGATCCCTTGAGTCTAAGAGTTCGATACTAGCCTGGGCAACATGGCAAAACCCCATCTCTACAAAAAAGATGAAAATGTGCCAGGCCATGGAGGCACATGCCTGTGGTCCCAGCAGCTCAGGAGGCTGAGGTGGATAGATCACTTGAATCCAGGAAGTTGTGGCTGCAGTGAGCCATGATTGTGCCACTGCACTGCAGTATGGGCAACACAGTGAGACCCTGTCTCAAAAAAAAAGAAAGAAAAAACAAATTCTTTTTTTTTTTTTTTTTTTTTTTTTGAGACAGAGTTTTGCTCTTGTTGCCCAGGCTGGAGTGCAATGGAGCAATCTCGGCTCACCACAACCTCTGCCTCCCGGGTTCAAGCAATTCTCCTGCCCCAGCCTCCCGAGTAGCTGGGATTACAGGCATGTGCCACCATGCCTGGCTAACTTTGTATTTTTTTTAGTAGATAAGGGGTTTCTCCTTGTTGGTCAGGCTGGTCTCGAACTCCCGACCTCAGGTGATCTGCCTGCTTCAGCCTCCCAAAGTGCTGGGATTACAGGCGTGAGCCACCATGCTGGCTGAAAAAACAGAAATTCTGAGACTATCGTATCCAAGAGGTGCCTCAGGAGACATGAAAATATAATGTACTATCCTGAAACCAACAAAAGACATTAGGTGAAAAGTAAGAATATCTAAATAAATATGGACTTTAGATATTAATCGTGTTTCAATATTTATCATTAATTGTAATATACAGTAATAAGTGAAACTGAGGGAGGTGGTAGAAGTGATATGGGAACTTTCTCTACTGTCTGAATTTTTCTATAAAACTGAAACTGTTCTCAAAAAAAGGGTCATCACACAATAAAAGGGCGGGTCATGAAGTCACTGGTCTATGAAACCTTGTAAAAATGTGACTTATCCCCCTCCATGTATAACAAAAAAGTTTTCTTTTTTGTCTTCTGGCTGAGGAAGTATTTGGTTGGTTTGGTTGGTTTTTGCTAAACACAGAAGAGGTCTTTGCTCAGAGACACAGAAAGTGTTTCTCTTCTCTTCCTTTGGTATTATGAGTGAGCTTGCCAAATTTGAAGACAGATGTCTTAGCACCCTTCAGTGTTAATATAACTATATATCTTGTTGGAACCTGCCCTGAGGCTCCCAAGGCAGCTAATAAATGGCCAATAATGAACACTGGTGGCCAGAGGCTTCTAACCATTAGGACAGTGGACCCATTCTTTCCCAGTCCTCAAAGTTCAACCACATGCAATGAGAAAGATAGTTTTAACCAAGCCAAAGTAACATTGGTTACAGCATCTCTAAGAGGGCACCAGTGCTCAGACAGGATTACATGTTGGGGTTCTCATCTCCTGATTCTAGCATGGTACCTAACATTTGGTAGGCACTTAACACATGTTCATTAAGTAAATGGCAATGTGTCCCTAGAGTTCAGGGCAGAATTTTAATATTTCATATACGGGTCTAATAAAGCAAAGATCCATATAGCCTGGCTGGCAAAATAATTATCACCTCAAAAATTTATTAGGCATTTTCTAATTCATGAAATTTATCCGTTATTAGTTCATCTACTGTAAGTTTCAAGCCGCTGAATAGCAGAACAGTTCCTGTTGTTATGGGAGTGTTGGGTCATATGTCACTTGAAAGGGATCTTTCCCTAAGTATGTATTAATGTGCTAGCTTGGACTCAAAACTGGCCTATCAGGAATATTTAATGTTTCTCTCATGAGGAACCTTGAAGCAGTCAAATTTTATAATTTTTCTGTGTATTTTTTTTATTAGTTACAGAACCTCACCAATTCACTCATGCTAATCTGCAAGTCCTGTAATGATCACAAAAAGGTACTCTGGCAAATTAACCCCACTTCTCAATGCAGGCTTAATAGGAAAGAGAGCTATTTTGAAAGCTCAGTGGATTACAAGCACTACTTTACAAAACGTACTGCAACACACTAGACTGTGAGATACAACCTTAAATAGTTAAGCAAGTCCATCGACATAAACTGGGTACATTTCCATCCTTGATTCTTCCCTATTGACTTCATTACTTAAGATGTACCTTACTGGAAGCCGGCAAAGACCTCTGGGGAGTGAGCAGCCCTGGTGGAGGGGAGCAGGGGGAGCCCCCTTGTTTATGAGGGAGAGAAGACATCGTTGGAAATGTGTATGATTTGAACAACAAGCTTCACTGGAATATTATTGAGAGAGCAATACTTGGTTATATAGTTGTAATGAATCTGTGGAAAGGTAACCAGTAATTGCTTAGTATAATCTAAAACTCTGAAAGGCTGGTGATAAAATAACTACAAAGAAATCAAATCAAAACACAGTCTCAGACATTTTGATCATTGAAGTTGGAACAATAAGGATAGCCATGAAAGCTTATCTCTAAAATAAGTTCTTACAGAACTCCGTGAGCAGAGACCAAAAGCAGACTTTTAGAAGAACTAACTTCAAAAAAGATTCCCTATATAATAAGAGTCATTTTAAACTGAAATGATCAAGACCTCCTAGGGATTCTAGGTCATGCCTAAACCATCACGGTCAAGTTGGACATATATAGAGACCTGGTACTCTCACTCTTCCACCTTCGGCCCCACTTATATCCCAGGCTAGGCATTGAAGTTCCCTGTCAGTCAGTTGAACAGGGGTACAGGACAGGTCCCTTTAAACACAGAACTCCCTCAATACTGCAGAACACTGGAAGAGCTCTTGTTCAAGTGGGTAAGTGAAGCCTGAGTGTCTGGTGAGATCAAACCTGAAGAGAGAGTGAGATAAGGAGAGAGTTGAGTCATTAGTCATCTCTTTTAACTAACTCTGAAGTTGGCCGGCTTCACACTGGACCTGGTGATTAATGGTAAAGAGATAGCTCCTGCAATTCAACTTCTGTAAGTAGAAAGAAATTTAAAGCTTCCCCTGAGCATTCGCTTCCTCTTCGAATGCTTCAAAACAAATCTCAGCATCGGTAGGCTGATGCCAGTTCTCATCGTGCCCCACAGGCCTTGATGAGGGAGACGGAGAGAGCCTGGTGTGTCCATTGAACAGACCCCAATGGTTCTCTGCCTTTTCATAGCAATCTCTTGAAGGGAGAACCAGAGTCACCAAATCTCAGGACAAAATGGCAGCCCTAAGAGGGCGATCCACGGTCAGAAAGCATGCACAAGCTATTACTCTGAAGAGAAGAAAATTACTTTCCATTCACTATAGGGCTAGTCTGAAGCTTGCAAAGAAGTCCTTTTCATTCAATTATCCCTTGTAGGAAAGTATGTATGTAAAAGTTAAGAAAATTCAATATCGAAAATAGTTTTTGTTTTGTCTTTGAACATTTTCTTGATATGTAAGCAAAATTCTTAGTTCTGGAGTTGCAGTTACTCAGTTATCAAAAATGATACACATAAGATAACCAACCCCATTAACCACCCAGTTGCTCAAACAGAAATCTAGGATTCATGTTAATTTCTTTCTTTTTTTACCCCTCACACCCAATCCATTTGCTTCCTTAGTTCTTCCTTCAAAATACCTTAATTCATCCACTTTCTCCATTCCCATGGCACCATTCTAGTATAAATCATGTCTCACCTGAATTGTTATTATAACCTCTTAAACAGAACTAACTCTTGCTTCCCTATCATCTATTTCATGGCAGCCAGAGAGAGATTTTTAAAACATCCATAAGATCTGGCCAGGCACGGTGGCTCATGCCTGTAATTCCAGCACTTTGGGAGGCTGAGGCGGGTGGATTGCCTGAGGTTAGGAGTTCGAGACCAGTCTGGCCAACATAGTGAAACCCTGTCTCTACTAAAAATACAAAAAATTAGCTGGACGTGGTGACCGGTGCCTGTAGTCCCAGCTACTAGGGAGGCTGAGGCAGGAGAATGTGTGAACCTGGGAGGCGGAGGTGCAGTGAGCCGAGATCGCTCCATTGCACTCCAGCCTGGGCAACAGGAGTGAAACTCTGTCTGAAAAACAAAAAACAAAAAACAAAAAACAAAAAAATTGGCCGGGTGTGGTGGTGCATACCTGTAATTCCAGTTACTAGGGAGGCTGAGGCAGGAGAATTGCTTGAACCCAGGAGGTGGAGGTTGCAGTGAGCCCAGATGGTGCCACTGCCCTCTAGCCTGGGTGACAGAGCAAGGCTCTGTCTCAAAAATATAAAATAAAATAAAATAAAAAGATCTATTGTGTCAGTAAATCTTTAATGGCTTCCTCACAGGCCTTACATAGTTTGGCCCCTTGCTACCTTTCAACTTCATTTCTTACCTTTTCTTCCCCCGCTAACACCACTGGCCTGTTTGGGGTTTCATGACTAAGCCAAGCTCTTATTTCCCCTTGTGTCCTCTGGCTGTAATGCTGATCTTTTCATAGCTGGTTCTTCTTCGTTCTTCAGGTCTTAGCATAAATCATCTCCACATTTAAGATCTTCCTGACTGGACCTGATGCAGTGGCTCTCACCTGTAATTCCAACACTTTGGGAGGCTGAGGTGGGAGGACCACTTGAGCCCAGGAGTTTGAGACCAACCTAGGCAACATAATGAGACCCTGTGTCTACCAAAAATAGAAAAAATTAGTTGGGTGTGGTGCTTTGTGTGTCTAGTTCCAGCGACTTGAGAGGCTGAGGTGGGAGGATCACTTAATCCTGGGAAGTCAAGGCTGTAGTGAGCCATATTTTTACCACTGCATTCCAGCCTGGGGGACAGAGTGAGACCCTGACTCAAAAAATAATAATAATCTTCAGGGCGGGCACAGTGGCTCACACCTGTAATCCCAGCATTTGGGAGGCCGAGGCGGGCAGATCACCTGAGGTTAGGAGTTCGAGACCAGCCTGGCCAACATGGTGAGACCCCATCTCTACCAAAAATACAAAAATCAGCCAGGCATGATGGCAGGCGCCTATAATCCCAGCTACTTGGGGGGCTGAGGAAGGAGAATTGCCTGAACCAGGGAGCAGAGGTTGCAGTGAGCTGAGATCATGCCAGTGCACTCCAGCCTGGGCAATAAGAGCGAAACTCCACCTCAAAAAAAATAATCATCATCATCATCACCATCTTCCTGACCAACCCATAGCCTCTCCTTCCCTGGCTATCTTCTCTTTGTTACTATCATCCCCTGTTTGCTTTATTCACAGCACTTACAATCTGAAATTGCACTGTTTATTTAACGAATATGCCTATTGTTGGTCTTTTCCTACCCACAACAAAATCTAATCTCCTAACCACATCTGTCTTGTGACATCACCACATCTCCAATATGTAAAACAGCACCTAGAACGATGAAGAGTCATTAAATGAATGAAAAAAGAAAAGAAGGAAATATATCACCAAGAGCAGATTGGCAAGCTCTTTTTTTTTTTTTTTTTTTTGAGACAGAGTTTCACTCTTGTTGCCCAGGCTAGAGTGCAGTGGTGCGATCTCAGCTCACCGCAACCTCCGCCTCCGGGGTTCAAGCGATTCTCCTGCCTCACCCTCCCAAGTAGCTGGGATTACAAGCATGCACCACAATGCCCAGCTAATTTTATATTTTTAGTAGAGACGGGGTTTCTCCTTGTTGGCCAGGCTGGTCTCGAACTCCCAACCTCAAGTGATCCACCCACCTTGGCCTCCCAAAATGCTAAGATTACAAGTGTGAGCCACGGTGCCTGGCGGGCAAACTCTTTTGGCAAAAGGCCAGACAGTAAATATTTTAGGCTTTACAGGTCACTTAAGATTTTTGTCACCTATTCTTCATTTACAATAATTCTTGGGTCTTACAAAACAAAACAAAACAAAACAAAACAAAACAAATCAAGGGCTGGATTTGCTCCAAGGGCCGTAGTTGCCAGTCTTGATCTAGATTAAGGAAGAAGTTTATCTATAACCCTAGTTACCTCTAATGTCTAAATTCTGGAAACCTACCAGAGTTCTAGGTTGTAGTATAATAGAAATTGGAGTAGAAGGCCAGGCACGGTGGCTCACGCCTATAATCCCAGCATTTTGGGAGGCCGAGGTGGGAGGATCACCTGAAGTCAGGAGTTCAAGACCAACCTGGCCAACATGGTTAAACCCATCTCCAAAAAAATACCAAAATTAGCCAGGCATGATGGTGGGTGCCTGTAATCCCAGCTACTTGGGAGGCTGAGGTGAGAGATTCACTTGAACCCAGGAGGCAGAGGTTGCAGTGAACCGAGATAGTGCCACTGCACTCCAATCTGGAGAACAAAGTGAGACTTTGTCTCAAAAAACAAAAAAGAGAAAGAAATTGGAGTAGAAGTGCCAGTCATGACTTCCTTACCCATGACCCCTTCTTAGTGAAACAGTTCCATCCACCGTTCCTGGAAAGGCAGCTCTATATACCTCCTGATTCCTCAACATGTCTTACTTGCTATTCATGACTGATTGTACCAGATCACCCAATCAGATAACCTCTCTATGGAATTTGAAATTGGGCCACTGAAATAGAACTAACTAGATGATGATGGACTCTTGAAGTAAAATATGTAGTTGGGTAGGTCCGTGACAAACCAAAGTCAAAGGTAAACTCATATTTTCAGAGAATGGAGACAGCACAATAAAAAAGAAGTCAGTTTGCTCAAGGAAGCTTCAGAAAGGAGACACACAGATAGAAGCACACACCTGTTGCCACAGAGCCCCAAGAAGGGTGAAAGGACTAGCCTTGGGTCCTGAATGTCCAGCTCCATGTCCTATACGGTCTAGGTGTGCTTCACTGATGTCCTTGTATATCTGAAAAGTATTCTGTTGTATCTCTTCTTTTATTTTTGAGACAAGGTCTCGCTCTGTCCCCCAGGCTGGAGGGCAGTGGTGCAATCTTGGCCTGCTGCAGCCTGGACCTCCTGGGCTCAAGTGATCCTCTCACTTCAGCCTCCAAGTAGCAGGTACTATAGGCCTGTGCCACCACACCCAGCCAATTTTTTAAATTTTTTGTAGGGAGGGGCTCTCATTATGCTGCCCAGGTTGGTCTAAAACTCCTGGGCTCCAGCAATCTTCCCATTCAACCTCCCAAAGTGCAGGCATGAGCCACTGTGCCCAGATTCTCTTCTTAACTTACTTAATTTGAGACAGTTTCTATTCCTGATCAGAGGAATGGGTGTTTCAAGTTACCGTCAAACCTATCAATGAACACACACGTGTTTAGTGGGTGCCTGCTGTTTAAGACACTGAGAGACAAGATGGGGCAACAAATACATGCGAAAAACAGTAATTGTTTCCAGGAAGAGTAAATCTGGTGGAGGAATGAGACATAAATAACATAAAATGATAATTAACGGTATAAGGCAGTGCATGGTAAGTACCACGTATCAGGGTTTTATGTGTCTAAGATGTTTTAAAATTTAATTTTAATGGTATTTAAAACAAAATGAAAATAGATGCTGAGGAAATAATGACTACTATTTCAAAAGAACCACAACAGTGAATTTTGACAAATAAAATTATTTTGATCAGAATTAACAGAAAATTGTTTTGATCAGAATCATTAACATTTTAACAGAATTTCAAAACTGCTAACCATGAGTCAAATCTATTCAAATGAACTGAGAATAAGCCATTCTAGTGTTCTTTCTGAAAGAGATAATGACTATCCTCAGAGTATCTAAAAAGTGTTTGGTCTTAACAACAAAGGACTAGATGAAGTCCCTGTTGTGTCAAAGTAAAGTCCCCGGTATTTCATCAATACAGACATCATGCTACCAGTTGCTTTAAAAATGCACTGCCTGATACCATCTCTGTGCTGACAAAATATTCACTAGGAAGAGCGATCTCTAGAGATCTATGTCTGATGTGAGTTCACATAGGAATTAATTTTTCCTGAACCAAGATTTGTAGAGATACCATCTTCTAGAGATGCTTTCTGCAAAATTTGCTGAACCTGAAGTGGAAATAAACTTCATGGTAAAGGCAGTAAATTTACCAGGATTTGTTATTTTTTTAAAGTAAGTTTGTAAGGGCAATACATTTATCAGGATTTATTATTTTTTAAAGTAAGTTTATATCAAAGTATTATTTTAAAAGGAAGTAAAGATGGTAGGGAAGAGAAAGAAAATGGGTTGCCTGCTCTAGCAATGCACAGAAATTCAGCATATGTATCATAATCTGCTATTTAACCCCTAAACAGTGTTTTTATTCAACCACTGGGCATTTACACTTGACACAAAGAAGGTATGAGTCAGTAATTAATTTATGTCCATGTGCCAATATTGATAATACTATACCATTAACTAATCAGTGACTCTCAAGCTTAAGTGTAGATCAGAATCACCTAAAGGCTTGTTGAAACACAGATTACTAGGCCCCATTCTGAGTTTCTGATTCACTAGGTCTGGAGTGGGGCCTAAGAATTTGCATTTCTTTTTTCTTTTTCTTTTTGGGACTAGGTCTTGCTCTCTCACCCCAGGCTGGAGTGCATGCAATGGTGCAATTATAGCTCACTGTAACCTTGACTTCCTGGCCTCAGTGATCCTCCCACCTCAGCCTCCCAAGTAGCTTATGACCATAAGTACCTGGCTAATTGTTTTAACTTTTAAACTTTTTGCTATAGACAGGGTTCTCACTATGTTGCTCAGGCTGGTCTCAAGGATTACTGGGCTCAAGCAATCCTTCCCCTTGGGCCTCCCAAAGTGCTGAGATTACAGTCATGAGCCACCACCCCCTAGCTGAAAATTTGCATTTCTAACAAGTTCCCCAGGTAATACTGATGCTGTTAGTCTGAGGACCATGGAGAGAACCAATGAACTAAAAACTAGTATACTGACATCAGTCCTGTCACCAGTCTGGTCTTTCCTGCTGTATATACCTAGGGAGACAACTACAACTGTATGAAGAAACAGTCTAAGGTGGTTTTCTTATGAATTCTATTGCTGAAAAGTCATACAATGGTCTGGGGGATTCTATCTCTAATTCTAATTAATTTTTAATTTCTTCTTCTTCATATAAGGTCAAAGGCCAGCTGCCAGTGTTTGCTTAAGAAGCACATATAGCAGGCACAAGCAAGGAATGAATTCAAGTGAAAATCTCACCAAAGTGAAACCTATTGGTTCACACTGATTGTCCACTGACAGTGCTGGGACTGTTCAGTTTTGGTGCTTGGGAAGGATTATCCAAAGGAATAAAATACTGACACATGCTACAACACAGATGAACCTTGCAAACGTTCTGCTAAGTGAAAGAAGCTAGTCCCCAAGACCACATTTTACATGATTCTGTTTATCTGAACATCCAGAGCAGGAAAATATATAGAGACAGAAAGCAGATTGATTAGTAGTTGCTGGAGGCAAGGGGTGGTTCATTAAAGGGCAAGAGTATTCTTTCTGAAGGGATGATAATGTTCTAAAATTGTGGCAATGGTTGCACATATCTGTGAATATACTAAAAACCATTGAATTGTATATTTTAACTGGGTGACTGTATGCTATATGATTTATATATCAACGAAGCTGTCTTTTAAAAAAGGATTGAGCCAGGAGTTCACGACCAGCCTGGACAATATAGTAAGACCTCGTCTCTACAAAAAAAAACTGGGAGAGATTGCATTGGGAGTTATACCTGATGTAAATGACGAGTTGATGGGTGCTGACGAGTTGATGGGTGCAGCACACCAACATGGCACAAGTATACATATGTAACAAACCTGCACGTTATGCACATGTACCCTAGAACTCAAAGTGTAATAATAATAATTTTTTAAAAAACTGTAAAAATTAGCTGGGTGTGCTGTACACATCTGTAGTACTGGCTACTCAGGCTGAGGTGGGAGAATCCCTTGAGCCCAAGAGTTTGAGGTTGCAGTGATGGTGTCACTGCACTCTAGCCTAAGCAAAAGAGTGAGATCTTGTATCTAAAAGAAAAAAAAAAAAAAAGGATTGTCCATGTGCGTACTTTGTTCATTCTCATACTTCATACCGTGCTGTCTTCTTTCCTTAATACTTGTACAGGAACCACTATGATAAAAGACACTTTGGAAGCACAATGAGGGCTCAGAGGCAGCTTCCTGTAGAGAGTGACTCTCAAGTTGAATTTTAAATAACAAGCATAAGTAGCTAGCTAGAGAATGAGGGGATAGGGTGTGTCAAGTGGGAGTTAAGAGCATTATCAATGGAAAAGCTGTGGAAGGCACCATTGGCAGTATTGCCCCCTTCCTGGTCCCAGGACCTGCAGGACAGGCCCATTCTGGTTCTAGATTTTCCTGGGTAACCTTGACCCCTGGGGTCTGGTGACTTCATCTCCTTCTATTCCTTCAGCCTTAGGATTTGCTATTGGTGGTGGTTTGTCGTTGTTGTTAATTTCTGGATTGTCTTGGCATCCTTACTGATTTCTCAGCTCTTTCATCTCTGCTCTGAAGACAAAAGAAAAAAAAAAAAAGAAAAAAGAAAGAAAGAAAGTGCAGCCTGTGGGAGGCATGGAATAACCAACACCATTTCTGATGGGAAACTTGGATGAACTGTGAATGGCTGGGGTGAAGGATGTGTGTAAGAGGAGAGGAACAAATAAAATTAGAGAAGTAGAGTGTTAGGTATTAAGCTAAAAGCTGCAGGGAGCCATTGAAGGATTAAGTAGGGGATCTGATTAGCATTTAGAAAGATCATTCTGATAGCAATGTAAAGAATGGGCTTATTGCAGTTGGCCATGAATAGATTAGCAATAAGAAAACAAACAAACATGTAGGAAACTGTTTCAGTGAGGGAGGGTGGACTAGTCAGCAATTCTCAATCATTTTGTCCTTAGGTGCTCTTCATACTCTTGAAAATTAATAAAGGCACCAAGACTGGGCTCAGTGGCTCACGCCTGCAATCCCAGCACTTTGGGAGGCTGGGGCAGATGGATCACTTGAGGCCAGGAGTTTGGGACTAGCCCGGACAACATGGTGAAACCCCATCTCTACTAAAAATACAAACATTAGCTGGGCGTGGTGGCTCGTGTCTGTAATCCCAGTTACTTGGGAGGCTGAGGCAGGAGAGTCGCTTGAACCCTGGAGGCAAAGGTTGCAGTGAGCCGAGATCACGCCACTACACTCCAGCCTGGGAGACACAGCGAGACTCCATCTCAAAAAACAAACAAACAAACAAACAAAGGCGCCAAGATAGCTGTACAGACACAACAATGTGATAGAGGAGAGATTTTTCCATTAATGAATATTTCTGTTTAAGAGCCAGGATAACCTTTTTCAAAAATTCCTCAGCTGACTCCCTCCTAGTGCTTAAATCACAGAAAAAGGAAAATGAGCTGTGTTTGGTTTAAACCAACCATGATTCACTCCTTGGAGCCAGGGTTGGGCATGGGGCCAGCCTCTTCTGAAGCTTATAGAGGCTCCTGCTAGCAAGGAAGAATATGAAGAGGGTAAGTGCTCTTGGGTAAGGAGCTGTCAGCAGCTGCTACAGGATTCATCAATGCAGAAGTTGTCAGTGTAAGTCCGATGTCTACTGATGATTAACCAAAGAGTACTGAAGTCAGAAGAGCTGAGACAGAGGACAGGACTCTAAGGAATGCTGACACTTAGGAAAATGAGCAAAGTAAAATGAAGATCTGGAAGAAACTGACCCGGGACAGACGAGTGCAGTGATTAAGAGCATGCGCTCTGAAGTGAGACTGAGTTAGGTGCTACTAACGTTAGCTGTCGGATCATGGGAAAATCACTTAGTTTTCTCATCTATAAAATGGGGAGGAATTATACCTACTTCATTAGTGCTGTTAAGAGGTTGGATTAAATAATAGTAATATGTGTGCTTCACACAGAACCCTTAATAAATGAAGGCTACTCTATTATTAGTTTTAATATTCATGAGGATCTGCTTCAGAGATGGAAAGATAATCAGATGGAACAGAAGACAAGAGAAAATAATTTTTTAAAGGGTCTATAGTGATAAATACTGGAAAGAAGTCAAATAAGGTAAGGACCATCATGAAATGCTTATAAGTGGTCCTGTTCACGTTTTTGGCATCTACTATTGGCTTATATTAAACTAACAGCTAGCCAAATCCACAAAATTGCTTTTACACAAAATCCAGCCAGACTAGTTGCCTTTCTTTCTGTACCCTTGTAGCTAACTGCAGGATTTCCATTTTATACACTATGCTGTATCTAGCTCTTGGTTTTAGTCTGATGTTCTAGCCTGACAAGACCAGTTTGAATCTTTGATCTATCTTTATTACATTAAATGGCTTTTCCATTGATAGTGTCATCTGTATATTTGATGTACGTGTCTTGTATATTTTTATGTAATCTTTTTATAACAAGTAAGTGGTAAGAATACTTAAAAGGAAAGTCACTTTTCTCCAAGCTCCATTCAGTTTTCTCATCTGTAAGTTGAGTATAATTAACAGGCCAGGCACAGTGGCTCATGCCTGTAATCCCAGCGCTTTGGGAGGCTGAGGCGGGCGAATCACGAGGTCAGGAGATCGAGATCATCCTGGCTAACATGGTGAAACCCTGTCTCTACTAAGCACCTGTAGGCCCAGCCATCTTGGGGGCTGAGGCAGGAGAATGGCGTGAACCCGGGAGGCAGAGCTTGCAGTGAGCCAAGATCATGCCACTGCACTCCAGCCTGGGCAACAAAGTGAGACACCGTCTCAAAAAAAAAAAAAAAAAAAGTATAATTATATTTATTTCAGATAAAGTATCATAAATAAGTAAATGCCTAAACATTCAAACCTCAACTGAAGCCTGTATCGGGCACATAGAAGATGCTCATGAATTCTTTCTTGTCACCTCTCTTTCCTCCTCCCTGTGTTACTCCTTCTCTTCCTTTCTCTTTAAATTTCTTTAAACATTGCTTTAATATACTGTCTTGCCTAACAAAAGAAACTGCATATAGAAGGGTGCATTGAGATTCAACTGGACAGAATAGATTAAACTGAATTTCATGCTTTAAGTCGGTGGCAGCTCCCTAAAGTGAGGATAGAGACATAAATAACAAAGATACTTCTGTCTCTTTTAAGGGAGAATCTTTAATTCCCACTCATATACTGTGGTCTTCTCCAGGTCCATCCCTATACCTAACATCTCCTCTGGGTCTCACATCCCTTCTAGCCCCTCAAAGCAAACTATAGTTATTTCACTACTAATAGAAAAATATGAATTCAGTATCAACAATAGGCACAGCATTAAATTAGGACCAAAGATATGATTCTAGAGACAGAAAACAACCTCTGTGCCATTTAGAACCTAATGAACTCTAGTACCTGGGTTTAATTCTTTTGGTCTCCATTTTCCTGAAAATCTACTACCTCATCCTAACACCCTGGGGAAATAAAGAAAATTTGTTTCTGAATTGCTGCCCCCTCTCCCAGGTAATATGGTCATGCCATTGATGTATTTGGTCACGCTGTCAGCAAACATTTATTAAGCCCTTACTATGTTTTGGGCACATTTATAAATACTAGGGATACTGTGATGAGTAATACAGACAAGGTCTCTGTTCTAATGGGTTTTACATTCTAGAGGGGGAGACAGACCATCACGCAGAAAAATATACCAACAAGGCAACAGTAGAAATAAGTAAGCTGGGTGCAGTTGCTCATGCCTGTAATCTCAATGACTTGAGAGGTTGAGGTGGGAAGATTGAGGCAGCTGGGCAACATAGAGTTGGAGACTAGCCTGGGCAACATGACAAAACCCCATCATTACAGAGAGGTTAAAAAAAAATGTTAGCTGGATGTGTTGACACGCACATGTAGTCCCAGCTACTCAGGAGGCTGGGGTGGGTGGATTACTTAAGCCCAGGAGTTCTAGGCTGTAGTAAGCTGTGATTGTAATCATGCCACTGCACACCAGCCTTGGTGACAGAGTGAGACCCTGACTCTGAAAGAAAAGAAGAGAAGAGAAGAGAACAGAACAGAACAGAAAAGAAAAGAAAAAAGAGATAAGTAAAGCAAAAACAAATGTGATTTGGGCATTTGAATAGATGACATGCTAGAGCGGAAGCGTACAGCTCCTTTAGAGTGGGTGAGCAGGAAACCCTCTGAACAGGTGACATTTCAGCTGAGACCTGAATCACAGGAAAGAACAAATCACAGTAAAATGTAAAGAACATTCCAGGCAGAAGAAACACCAGCACAGAATCCCTGAGACAGGGATAAAATTGCTATGTTCAGAGGATTGAGAGGAAGAGGAGAGTGGTGTGTGATAAAGTTGAAGGGCCAGGGTCAGGTCACACTGTCAGGACCTCACAAACCTGAGGGCTGTTTGGAATTTCCTGCGGAGCTTTAAGAAACATGTGGGGCCTTCCTCCAGAGATTCTGATTCACTTAGTCTGAGGTGGGGCCCAGGCATCAAAAGATCCCAGGGGATTGCTGTGTGCAACCTAGTTAAGAGTCGCTGATGTCTGGGGTTCACACGCCATGGTAGGCAGCCTGCATTTTCTCCTAAGTGGGAGGGGAAGTCACTGAAGTGTATGGAAGCAGAGAAGTGCTGAGATTTGAGTGATTTATTTAAAAGATCCCTCTAGCCGCTGTAAGGAGAATGGATTGTAATGGATCAAGAAAGAAAACAGGCCATTGCTGTTCAAGTCTTTTTGTAGACATATGCTTTCATTCCTCTTGGGTAAATATTTAGGAATGAAATTGCTGGAAATACCCCAATGTCCATCAAAAGGTGACTAGATAAACAAATTGTGATATGTTCATACAATAAAATATTACTCAGCAATAAAAATAAAGGACTACTGATACACAAAATAACATAGATGCATCTCAAAACCATTATGCTGAGTAAGACCAGCCAGACACAAAACAGTATATGCTGTACTATTTCTTTTATGAGGTTTTAGAAGAGGTAAAACTAATCTATGGTGATAGCGATAGAAGTGGCTGCTTCTAAGGGCACAAGGATTGACTGAAAGAGGGTTATTAGGGAATTTATGAGGGTAATAAAAATGTTCTGCATCTTAATTATATGGGTATACATGTTTATAAAAATTCTTTGAATTGTACACTTAGGATTGGTACATTTCAGTGTATGCGAAATAAAAAAAAAAAAAAAGAACTACTACACACATAATAAAATGACTTAAAAAAGAAAAAAAAAATACCAAGTGTTGGAGAGGATGTGGAAATCCCATATGTTACTGATAAGAATACAAAATGGTATATCTGCTTTAAAAAATAGTTTGGTATGGTGGCTCATGCCTGTAATCCAAGCACTTTGGGAGGCTGAGGAGAGCCAATGGCTTGAGCCCAGGAGTTCGAGACTAGCCTGAGCAATATGGTGAAACCCCATCTTTACTAAAAACACAGAAAATTAGCCAGGCATTGTGGTGCACATCTGTACTCCCAGCTACTTGGGAGGCTGAGGTGGGAGAATCACCTGAGCTGGCGAAGTCAAAGCTGCAGTTGAGCTGTGATCACGCCACTGTACTCCAGCCTGGACAATGGGAGTGAGATCCTGTCTCCTTAAAAAAAAAAATGTCTGGCCTTCTCTTTTTTTTTGAGATGGAGTCTTGTTCTGTCACCCAGGCTGGGGTGCGGTGGCGAGATCTTGGCTCACTGCAACCTCTGCCTCCCGGGTTCAAGCAATTCTGCCTCAGGCCTCCTGAGTAGCTGGGGCCACAGGCACGTGCCACCACGCCCAGATAATTTTTGTATTTTTAGTAGAGACAGGGTTTCACCATGTTGTCCAGGATGGTCTCAATCTCTTGACCTCGTGATCCGCCCGCCTTGGCCTCCGAAAGTGCTGGGATTACACGCATTAGCCACCCCGCCCAGTTTGACACTTTCTTATAAAATTAAACAGGTACTTATCATATGATACAGCAATCTCACTTCTTGGTATTTATCCAAGAGAATAAAATATGTCACAGAAAGACCCCTATGTGACTGTTTATAGCTGTTTTAGTCACAACAGTAGATTTTTGAAAACCAGAGAAAAGCATCAGGGATTATAGTTGGAAGACTATTGCAGTAGTCCTGGTGAAAGACGGTACCTAAGTCTAGGCTGCTAGGAATGAAGATGAAGAGAAGTCAATAAATCCAGGTTGTATCTGGAGAGAGAGTCTGAGGGCATTGCCAATGGTGTAAGAAGAAAGGAATCCAGAATGACTCTAAGGTCTTTGGTAAGAGCAACCAGATGGATGATGATGCCGTTTATGGGGCTGTGAAAGACTGGGGAAAGTAGGTGAGTATAGACAAAAATCCAGGGTTCTCTTTTAGCCATGTTAAGATGGTTTATTAGACTTCACAAACAGTGGAGCAGTAGATTTGGGAAAAAGATGCCTCCATCTTTTATTGTTAGAACATAAACTGTCAATCTGGTCACTAGGAGGAGGCTGTGATGATAGGTGGCAGCAGAACGCCATGGTTTGGGGTTGTGATAGTGTGTCAGGAATAGGCTGACAAGCCAGAGAATTAGGTATGATCTAGAATCTCTGTAGAATTGTGGACCTAACAGATAGAAGGAATAGAAAAAGAATTCAGGATGGGATGAAACAATAAATAGCTTAATCCAAACAAATGGTGTAATCACTGAATGGAGGTTTATAGGAGCTAATCAGGCTTGGAAATTAGATAATGATATGATGTAGGTTCAAGGATGTGGGCTAATGTGATCATTTTTTATTAGTTATGTATTGCTATGTAACAAATTACTACAAAATTTAGAGGCTTGAAACAATAATAAATGTTTATAATTTCACAGGGGTTCTGCGGATCAGGAATTTAGGAGCTGATTGGTGTTTCTGGTTTTTCGTTGTTGTTGCTTTGGGGGAGGAAGAGGGCAGAATGGAGCGGCTCAGTTGTAATTCAGAATCCCTCATGAGGTTGTCATCAAAATGTTGGCGTGGGCTGCAGTTATCTGAAAGCTTGGCTGGGGCTAGAGGATCTGCTTCCCAGATGGGTGATTCATACTCATGGCAAGCTAATGCTGGCCATTGGTAGGTAGGAGGACTCAGTTACTTACTATATGACTGCTCCATAGGACTGCATGAGTAGCTGGCTTTGTCCAGAGCAAATGATTCAAGAGCGTACAAGGTAGAAGTAAAAATGTTTTTGATGACCTAGCTTCAGAAGTCACTCTACATCATTTCCACACTGTCTTGTTGATTTTCCAGGTCAGGCCTGTTCAGAGTGGAAGTATCTGCCCAAGGGAGTGACTATGAGGTGTGAGAATCTCTGGGGGTTATTTGGAATCTGGCTACAACTCCTTTTTAAGTTCTAAAGTTCATGACATATTAAGAGTAAAAAGGAACTCATCTCTTGGTAGTGGTGTTATGAACAAAATTCCCTAGGTATTTGTTTTTGTTTGTTTGTTTTGAGACGAGGTCTTCCTCTGTAGTCCAAGCTAAAGTGCTGTGCTCACTGCAGCTTTAACCTCCTGGACTCAAGTGATCCTCCAACCTTAGCCTCCCAGATAGCTGGGGTCTCAGGCCAGCACTACCACACCCAGCTAACTTTTAATTTTTGTAGAGATGGGGTCTCCCTATGTTGTCCAGGATGGTCTCGAACTCCTGGACTCAAGTGATCCTTCCACCTTGGTCTCCCAAAGTGCTGGGATTACACGTGTCAGCTACCACATCCACCCCCTAGAAATATGTGGCTCTAGATGTCATGCAATACCAGCTTTGGAAGGTATATTCAAAAGAATTTGAGAAAAACTTCTGTTATTTAAAGCAACAAGTATTTTATTTTATTTATTTATTATTTATTTTTTTGAGATGGATCTTGCTGTGTCACCCAAGTTGGAGTGCCCTGGTGCAATCTGAACTCACTGCAACCTCTGCCTCCCGGGTTCAAGCGATTCTCCTGCCTCAGCCTCCTGAGTAACTGGGATTACAGGCACGCACCACCATGCCTGGCTAATTTTTGTATTTTTAGTAGAGATGGGGTTTCACCATGTTGGCCAAGCTGGTCTCGAACTTCTGACCTCAAGTGATCGGTCCACCTCGACCTCTCAAAGTGCTGGGATGACAGGTGTGAGCCACCACACCCGGCTTAAAGCAATAAGTATTTAAAACCTGGTTAGGTTTACAATTAAATATAGAAATGATTAAGAAAATCAAACATGCTGGGCGTGGTGGCTCAGGCCTGTCATCCCAGCATTTTGGGAGGCAGAGGCGGGCGGATCACAAGGTCAGGGGATGGAGACCACCCTGGCTAACACAGTGAAACTCCGTCTCTACTAAAAATACAAAAAAAAAAAAAAAAAAAAAA